>NW_022639788.1:41557-55677 GCF_010583005.1 Odontomachus brunneus | reverse complement strand
CATCCCCCCCCCCCCCCCCCCGCGACCCGATAAAGGTGCTCCGCCGACTTATGTTGATTACACAGAGGCCGCGAGATGCAATCCAGTCCTCCATGACCTCGCCCCTGCGGCACCTGGCTGAGGACCCTCACAACGCCGATTTGGCGTTAAAGTCCCCGGCCACCAGGACCGGCTTTTGGGGACGCCTCATCGTGAAATCCGCCAGCCGGTCCAGGAGATGCTCGAATTGGGCGAGGTCTCATAAGGACGGAGCGTAAAGCCCTACCACATCAAGGTCCCTCCACTCGACCGCGACATAGCTCTCCCTTCTCTCTATGACAGAGAAGGGGGAGACCTATCCCCCCTACCCAGTAGATCGCGACCAAGCACCCACGCCGCCCCACAACGTCACTCATTATACACTAGTGACTCGCAGGGACAGAATGAGGTTCGGCCGCGATCCCCAATCTGCAACCGCGCTCGCGGAGGACCTGCTCGAAGAGGTCCTGGGCTCCGCGAGCGCGGTTCAAGTTTACCTGGAGGAGGCGGGTAGCCATTGCTGGCTTACACCCCTATTGCCCTCCCTCTCCTTGTCCGCGGGAATGAGAGTTTTGGAAGAGCTTCCTTTCGCCCGCGGTCTACTCTCTTCACTAACCGAGGAGTTGGCTTCACGCTGGGAGAAATTCCGGCCCCTCGGCAGAGAGCCCACGGGGGCATCTACCTCCATCGGCTCCGATTCTTCCGATCCTTTGCGCTTTTTTGATGGGGGAAAATCCCTTGTGCCACCTCCAACACTACCCCCAACCGGGGCCGGGGCGGGGGAGGAGGATCATTCCGTCCCTCCGTGGGCTTAGGGGGGGACACTTTCGAGGCCTTACGCCTCCTCCCCCCCCTTACCTCTTCCGCCCGGACATGCCGAGCCACCATCTCTATGGCCACTGGGCCTGCTGGCGTCACGACACATCGGACAATTTACCGGCGTGTCGCACCCGACGGCCCTGTAGCCCACCGAGCCGCAGTGGTAGCACAACCTACTACGGTCGGCCCCACTCCTGCACGTGGCTCTGACGTAGCCCCACTGCAGGCACTTAAAGCACTGGAGCGGGCGTCTCGCCAGGGCCTTGACGCGGACGGAGGACCATCACACTTTGATGCATCCCCCGTCCGCAACTTCTTTGGCGACCGCCAGGGGACACTGGATCCCCACTGTGCCCATTCGGTCGGATCATGGCCGAATCTTACCGGCCTTCACCTCACCGGGTCCGCAATTTCCCGCAGCCGCCACCGCAGAGATGACGTCCTTTACGGTGGCCGAGTCGTCGAGGTCACGGACCCTCAAGTCGGCCCTCTTTGCTGGGAGCGCGATTCGCACATTCCCCTTTTCCGCAAAAAGGGCCGACATCCTGCCTGCCAGGACATCCGCCCTAGCGTGCTCCTCAGGATCGGGGATTTCCAACACCAAAGCGCCTGTAGCGGCCATCATGGTGCGGATCTCTCCGATCCCGATCTTTCCCTGGTCGATGTACTCCCTCGCGCGCCTCATCACATCGGCGTAGCTGCCCTGTGAGCAGCTTACCGTAAACGCGGCGGTGCGGGGAAGGTAGGGCCCTGCTAGACCGCTTGCCTTTGACCTTGGAGGTTTTCCCTCCCTGTCCGTCACTCATAACAGCCGAGCGCTGTTGCGGTCGGGGTTTTTGGGTGGTGGACTAAGGGGCTTCAGATGCCCCCCTTCACCCTTCTTCTTTCCCTTCTTGCCGACCACCTGAGTCTACTAGGACTCGGCGGCCGGCGCAGACTTGGGGGTAGACTTGGGCGCTCCCTCGGACCTAGCGGTCCGGTCCAGGACGGGGGGCCTCCTTCCCTGAAGGGGATCCTAGTCCGCGCGCTCCCTTGCGCCGACCCTCTTCTTCTTCTGTTTCTTCTTATTTTCCCCCACGCATCCCCCCTCGCCAGGCTGGTTAGCACCAGCGGGAGCGGCTGAAAAAGAAGAGAAGGAAATAGGTGGAGGGCGAGGGGGCTGATGATACCCCCCACTTCTCCCCCACTGACTTCAGGCGGCGGGCCATCCTGCTCCCCCACGGGCAGCCCCCTGCGACCGCCGTGGGGGGCGACAAACCCGGCCGCCTCGAGGACCTGGAGGATCACGTCTCTCATCCAGGCCCCCACGCTAACCGGCAATCCGGAACCGAGCGGAGGCTTCCTCTCTCTTCTGTAGGGGGCGGCAGGCCCGGTCATTTGTCTCCAGCCGTGCCATTATACCTTCCTCCTTATTCCGACCGCCTCTGAAGAAGCGACTCGACCAGACGTCGATGGCGCCGGGCAGACTCTCGGATCGGCAGTTCGGCTTTATGGCCGGAAAGTCGACGGAGGACGCGATCGTCGAGTTGCGTCGGATGGTTTCCGCCTCCAAGCGGAGATACGTCTTCGTGCTGCTCTTCGACATAGCTGGCGCCTTCGACAATGTCTGGTGACCACTTGTCATGGAGGCCTGGAAGAGGCTAGATTGCTCTCAAAATATCTTCCACAAGTCCTCCGCAGTTATTTCAGTAATAGGAAGGTCAGCGTCTTCGTTGGGGATATCCGAGTCTCCAAGGACGCAAGTAGAGGTTGCCCTCAAGGCTCAGTCTTAGGTCCAGCGTGCTGGACAGTCATGTTCGACGGGCTGCTCCGTGAACTAGACAGGAAAATAGGTAGGTCATTTATTGCGTACGCCGACGACCTTTTGGTCACGGTCGAAGGCGATTCGCGTAAAGAAGTAGAAGAAAGAGGGCAACTATTAACGAACATAGTTAGAAACTGGTGCGAGGGGGCCAAACTCCAGATCTCATCGCGCAAGACTGAGGCAATTGTCCTCAGGAGCGAGCCGGTCAGGAGAGCCCCCATCGGTAGACGGGGAGGAGCGCGTCCGGACCAAAAGCGTAAAGCCCACTGGGCAAAGAAAACAGATCTCGCGGCAAGACCACCGACCGTTCGCTTAGGAAACGAAAAGATCGCGTTCAAGAAAACAGTCAGGTACCTCGGCATCCATTTCGATAGGGACATGGGAGTATCCTCCCATTGTAAATATTTAAGCGACAAGGTCGGGTCGCTGTTCAGCAAATTAGCTAGGATGGCGGGATGTCGGTGGGAGTTGCGATTCAGTGCGCTCTCCGCGATCTATCGGGGCGTGTTCGTACCGACAGTTGCTTATGCAGCCGCGGGCTGGGCCGACCTGTGTGCGGGGAGGGACCTGAAGGTCTTCAGGACCCTGCAGCGTCGGGCACTTATCTCGACGACCGCTCTATATCGCACGGTGTCGACGGAGTCGCTCTGTGTGGCTGCCGGCGCGGTCCCCGTCGACATTCTTCTCGAGGAATACTCGGCGCGGTATAGGCGAGAAAAGAAATGGATGCAACGGTAGGAAATGTGGTTGTCCCGTTTACCGGGAAAGTCAAAGAGACGCAGGGTCTGATTAGGGGCGAGGCGTACAAGGTGTGGCAGGCTCGATGGTCTTCTTCGAGCAAAGGCCGCACCACGTACGCCTTTTTCGGTAATGTAGAGCGCAGGGTTGATGCGCGGTGGGTCCGCCCTGACCACTACGTTACACAGATGATTACCGGACACGGCAGGTTCCAGTCACGCCTTGCGTCCTTGGGCTTTGTGAAAGGTGAGATGTGTGTGTGTGGAAAGGGAAGCGACACGGCCGCGCACCATCTGCTGCGCTGTTCCGAATTCGAGCCACAGCGGGAGGCTCTTCGGGAGGTCGTTCCGGCCGCGAGCTGGAGGTGGCCGGAGGCGGCACTCTACTTCGTATCGACTCCAGAAGCCTACTCCATGTTTGCGGCCTTCTGTCGGGAAACCCTTTAGTTAAAGGGCCCATATTAGATTTCACAGCGGCCTACCCGGGGGATGTCGAAGCCCCCGGGCATGGGTAAACGGCCTCGCAACCTTCGCGAGACTACCGTGGACCCGGGCCGCTGAGGTAGGGAAAATTTTCATTAATGAATATCTTTCTTTCAGGTTCCTACCTTACCTAAACCCAATACCCACTTCCCTTCCGTTCCCATCCAAAAGGGTCAGAGCGTGTGTCTGGGCGAGACACTAGTGAGCGGGCCTCCCCGTGGTCCCCGTGGGCGTGGAGCACGTGACGCGACTCTAACGGGCGGGCAGCGCGCGCGCCACGGCTAAATCGCTCATCCTGCGAATACGTCACGCAGGCGCTGTTGGATTTTTCCATCGCCCTTCCCCTGTCAGTGGTTGATAAACGGTAGAGATAGATGGTAGTAAGTAGCGTATAGCCTTTACGGCTGAGGTAGTAAAGCGCGGCACCCTATGGGTGTCGGGCTTCACACTATCTACTCCGACCGTCGTTGGTCAATCTATCCCGACCGCCTCCGCCGGCGCTGCGGCAGGGGTACCTCCCCGTTAGCCGCCGCTCGAAAGGCAACCGGGACTCCCTTATCCGTAGGAGGGGGACAAAATGCCGCACCCCCCGGAACTGCCCGCTGCTGTCCTCGCCTTCAATGGGGAAGCGGGATGGGGGGCAACGTCCCCCCCCTTCATATCTAGCGCCACCTCCGCCCTCCAGCGCTCACCCACTTCTCTCTTCTTATGGGTGAGCTCTGGCGTACGCGGCGAGCCCTCTCCGCCAGTTGCGGGCGTGGGCGCCTGGCTGATGTCGCCCATCAACTCCATCAATTCCATCTTTTCATCAGAGAACGACAAGGAGGAGGAGATCCTACGGAGGAGGAGGAGGTCCTCCTCCCCTCTCCGTTCTTCTTTTTCTTCGGATCAGGGGAGAAAGCAGAGGACGAGAGGGGAGAAGTCTTTCTCCCCTCCACTCGCCCCCCCCTCTTCCTCTTCCCTCTCTCCTCCGACAATTCGCGCCTCGCAGGAGTCGAGCAACCGGGTGGCGAGACCCCGGCCGATGCTTCCGCGAGCGCTGAAGAATCGGCTGTCGGGTCCTCCAAAATCCCACTTCGCAGGCGGTCATTCTGCCTCAGCAGGGCCTGCTCATCTCTGAGCAGCCTCACCTCGGCAGCCAGCTCCGCCTGCTTCCTTCTGGCCTCCTCCAGGGTTCCTGGGCCTCCGGTGTTATTGGTCCTTTTGGCCAGTGTGAGGCTGCACGCCGTGATTTTGGCGGCAGCAGCCCATAACGCCCCTCGTATCGGTCCCATTATAATTTTGGACCTCTCCAGTGTCTTTTTGACCTCGTGTATGGCCAGTAGGGCCATAGACGAGATCTCCCCGGTTTGCTTGTCCTCCAAAATATTTAGTAGGACTTCTTCTTCAGCCTCGGCTCTGACGGCGCGCTGGCTGGAAGCCTTAACCGAGGAGTCTGCTATCTCCTCGGCCTTCGCCACGGCGTCTTCCTCTTCGCGCAGCCGCCTCCTGTATGCTACAGTTTCAGCCGTGAAAAAACCCAGGTTTTTGGTTCAAGTTGGGGTTTAACGGCATCCGCCCCGGGCCGTTTTTTTTGGTGAATCTCCGCGCAGAGGACCCCGATCGCGAGCTAACGTCACCGTCGCTGTCCCCCGCACCGAGGCCACCCTCCTGATAAGCACTCTGTGCCGAGTCCCACTCTTCCTCTCGCGCCGATGAGGTGCGCGATTGAAAGCGGAAGAGCGCCCTCACCCGACGCTCATTTACGCTGCGGGGTCACGCTAGGGCTGGTGGTGGCTCCGTGAATTCCCCCGTGCTCTCGTCGGAGCGATCTCTCGTCCCTCTGTCCTCTCTTTGGAGGCTATTATTAGCCTCCTCTGTTCCCCCAATTTGAAGTCGACGTGCTCCCTACTTCACTCGCTCCTCCCTCCCTTTGTTTAGTTTTTTAATTGAATCAGCGATATTTGATCCCACCAGTATGGTGGGTCTAAACTTACCCCGCAGGTAGAGCCTCCATGCCTTCGGACGGAGAGTGCTCCCGAATAATACTACGGCGATCACACCACGCTGCCATAGAGCCGCTCGAGACAAGCATGTTTTTCTTCCTTCTGCTATTCAACGCTCAGTGCGCACTATGAGTGGCATTCAGTTGGACACAGTACAATTGGACACGTTGCAAATGGACACGGTGCAAATGGACACGGCACTTGACACACGGTTCAATTGGACACGGTGCGTTTGGACACGAAACTTTTGGGCACTGTTGTTTTTGGACACCAAAGAAAATGCACGACGTTCAGTTACACACCGTTCATTTGGACACCGTTCAGTTGGACACAGTTCAAGTGCCCACTGTTCACTTGGACACAGAAGGATGCGCACTGTTCATTTGGACACCGTTCACTTGGACATCGTCCAGTTGTCTGCTGTTCATTTGGACACAGAATGATGTGCACCGTTTATTTTATCATCATTTAATTATGTATCGTTTGTTTATGCAATGGATATGCAACTGATGAGAAATAAAAAATAGTTTTGTAGAAAATATTTGTGTTTTTATTTCGTTTTTATCACATCCAACCACAACGCCATATGCCTAGAGATATTCTAGAGACTCTATAAACAACGACATATGATTGGATGTGTCCGTTTGTCAATGTGCGCATCTGGGACTCACTCCGATTTTTGTACTACTATTTGTGATGTAGCGCGTGGGTAAATTGTGGTTTTGGTAATTATTTAATTTACCGGCAACACCTCCGATTTCGATGAAAATAGGCTCAATCGACGCGTTTTCGCATGACAAACACCTTTTTCCTCTGACAAAATCGTCGCTCTTTTTTCTGCGAAGCGAGATATTAATAGACAAAGTTGAGGGCGTATTAGGTTAGAAAATCTGTCATACCATCTATTTCTAGCTATGTAACTGGGGGGCTTCGCCCCCCAGACCCCCCTATCACAGGGGGTGGGGGCTGTAATCTTTTGTGAGAAATTCACTTTTTAGCTTAAGCACAAGAGACTATAGCCCCCACCCCCCGTGATAGGGAGGTCTGGGAGACGAAGCCCCCCAGTTACATAACTAGAGATAAATGATATGATAGATTTTCTAACCTAACACGCCCTCAACTTTGTCTATTAATATCTTGCTTCGCAGTAGAGAGCGACGATTTTGTCACAGGAAAAAGTTGTTTGGCATACAAAAATGTGTCGATTGAGTCTATTTTCATCGAAATCGGAGGTGTTGCCGCTAGACTAAATAATTATCAAAACCACAATTTACACTCTACATCACAAATAGTAGTACGAAAATCGGAGTAAGTCCCAGATGCGCACATTGACAAACGGACACATCCAATCATATGTCGTTGTTTATAGAGTCTCTAGAATATCTCTAGGCATATGGCGTTGTGGTTGGATGTGATAAAAACGAAATAAAAACCCAAATATTTTCTACAAAACTATTTTTTATTTCTCCTCAGAGTTGCATATCCATTGCATAAACAAACGATACATAATTAAATGATGATAAAATAAACGGTGCACATCATTCTGTGTCCAAATGAACAGCAGACAACTGGACGATGTCCAAGTGAACGGTGTCCAAATGAACGGTGTCCAAGTGAACGGTGTCCAAATGAACGGTGTCCAAGTGAATAGTGTCCAAATAAACGGTATCCAAGTGAACAGTGCGCATCCTTCTGTGTCCAAGTGAACAGTGGGCACTTGAACTGTGTCCAACTGAACGGTGTCCAAATGAACGGTGTCCAAGTGAATAGTGTCCAAATAAACGGTATCCAAGTGAACAGTGCGCATCCTTCTGTGTCCAAGTGAACAGTGGGCACTTGAACTGTGTCCAACTGAACGGTGTCCAAATGAACGGTGTCCAAGTGAATAGTGTCCAAATAAACGGTATCCAAGTGAACAGTGCGCACCCTTCTGTGTCCAAGTGAACAGACAAGCAATTCCACAGTGTCCAAGTGACCGGTGTACAAATGAACAGCACGCATCGCTCTGTGTCCAAGTGAACAGTGGGCAACTGAACGGTGTCCAAGTGAACGGTGTCCAAGTGAACGGTGTTCAAGTGAACAGTGAGCATCCTTCTGTGTCCAAGTGAACTGTGGGCACTTGAACGGTGTCCAACTGAACTGTGTCCAAGTAAACGGTGTCCAACTGAACCGTGTCCAAATGAACGGTGTGTAACTGAACGACGTGCATTTTCTTTCGTGTCCAAACGCACCGTGTCCAATTGAACTGTGTGTCAAATGCCGTGTCCATTTGCAACGTGTCCATTTGCAACGTGTCAAATTGTACTGTGTCCAAGTGCACCGCTCCCGCGCACTGTACCTTTGTTAGAGAAGTTTGTGGAGACTTTATTCGGCGTCCCACTGTCTTAGACCGGCTGCTCACACAGAACTAACGAGCCCGGCCTACCTGGAAGTATTTGAGATGCTTTATAAGAGCGGCATCCCATCGCTCCGTTTCAGAGATCCCTCCTCAGTTGTGGTTTTATGAATGTCGGGGCTCTCACGCCTTTGGCACTTCCACAACCTCCGGATCTCTGATGCCATTGGTTTACGCCCGCTTATTCCCACCCAGTCAAGGGCAGTAATTCGCGGGTACCTACCAAATCTGGTGGGCGTTCCCCATTCCGCCATCTGGGGACGCACCCGGTCGTTGCGGCCACCGTGATCTAACCCCTGTGATCTAACCGGACCCCAGGGACCAGCCCAAGGGGAAACTTGAGGTCATCGGCGCAGGCACCCCCTCTGAGGAAACCCCCACACCGGCCCACGGGTCTCCGACTTTCACTTCAGAGCGTGGTAGATTCCCCATCGCGCTAAAAAGTCCGCGGACCCTGCCCCGGAATACGTCCGGGCGGCCCCCACACCCCTTCATCCCCCGGTTTGTCGAGAGCAAGCTCCCGACGTGCAATCCCGGCTGTGGGTTCCTTTCCCCACCCTACCCGAGCCGAGGCCCGAGTAGGGACGGATCGAGGGTGTCACACACTTTCGGCTGCCGGAGCACTGACGTGCAATGCCTACTCGTGCGGAACCTCTTTCTCCCCCGCGTCGGAAAACCACTCGTTACGGAGCGGAGGTCCCACAAACCCCGAACGCCCCAAGACTGGTAGCGGAGCAAGTCCTCCCTAACGGCTCCAACCGGCCGGGCGAGTGAAATCAAAACCGCCAACCTCTGTTAGGCCCATCGGCCCTGTGGGAATTGTAGGGCTCCCGTGCAATGGAGGGTCTTTCGACCCCCTCTAGCAACCGCGGGGCTGCAGTCCACCGCGGTCCGGTTTTCTATGGGAGTTTTCCTTCCCCATTGCCGCCGTTCGCCAGCGATCCTCAGGTAGGGGCCTTCCTAACTCTTCTGGCCGAAGCCGAAAGGCACTGACGCCGAGCCTTCATCGGATCGCCGGTACCCTTCCACCACGCTAAGCCTGGGACACGGAGGGGTCGCGGACAAATGCCTCTTTTTTTGTTGTCCAGAGAAAAATGCATTATGCATCCCCCGGAGACCTGGGGGGTCTCCGGGGGTATGTGGAACTTCCCTCCCCCTATAAATAGGGGAAGGTATACCCACTAAAAACCCCTGGATGTGTTCTTCACTGCGCAAATTGAGTGACCCCCGGCATCGCCTTTCGGTATTCTTCAGGGGACCACCCCGCGCTAGCGCTTTTGCGCTCCTTACTCAGGGGGGGGGACGGCGGGGACTAAACCCCATCCCTAGCCGCCCCCTTCCCCGCTATAGGGCCAACTCCTGGCGCTTTTGCGCGGCGAGAGGCGAACACAACACCTCCCGCCGCGCCTCTCTTGTTGGTAGTGGGAGAGAGGGTCTTCCCAGACAACCTCACGCACCAGAGATACAAATCACCTCTGGCTGTAATGCCTCCTGGCAGCGGCGCGGTACGACCCTACACCGCGCCGCCTCCCTCACGGGCCGCAATAGAAAGAGAGTGCGTCCCCGCACACTCCCTCCGCAACCCGTTGGGGAGAGGGGAGTCCGGTAAACGGGCGGACGCGCCCAATACCGACCAGCCTGGTGTTCGGCCAGCGCCGTGGCCCCGGTCTTGGTGGCAAGACCGGGGCCATCTCCCCCTCTCGCCGACCCCCCGCAAGGGGAAATCCTTCCGCAGACTCTGCGAGCGGTGGTGGTGGGAGACGACCAGTTCGCCCCGCGGATTCCGAG
The DNA here is from genome assembly GCF_010583005.1 of Odontomachus brunneus. Taxonomy (NCBI): domain Eukaryota; kingdom Metazoa; phylum Arthropoda; class Insecta; order Hymenoptera; family Formicidae; genus Odontomachus; species Odontomachus brunneus. The sequence goes on along the minus strand of NW_022639788.1, from coordinate 45,648 downwards.
TCTCCCTGATCCGGAACCGCGTTCGGCGGCCGCCCTCTTCGGTGACCAGGAGGCCATTTGACAGCCCAGCCCCCCCCACCAGAGAGCATCCAGGACCGCTCATCCGGTGGCCCGAGTCCCGACCTTTCTCTGGGAACACCGCGCAGGCCCCATCCTCAGTGCAGACTCGCGCGGTGCCCGTCTCGGCCACATCTATAGCAGAGCCCGCTCCGGTCCGTAGACGCGGAGCAGGCCGCCCGGGTATGGCCGAGCCTCCAGCACCGGTGGCACTGGAGTGGGCGGTTCGGGAGCATCTCAACTCTCGCTCCAGCCCACCCCCGTGCCACCCTCCCCCGTCACTTTGACAGCTACCGTAAGGGGGAGTTTTGCCCAGACGGCCCCCTCCCCCTGCCAACCCTCACCGGATGGGGCCAAGGCGAACTTCGCCCGGCCCGCACCCTCGGTTCACGAGGGCTTCACGGATCTCCTCAGGGAAGACCGACTCGTCAAAACCGACGAGTCGGACCTCCCCAATCCTTGAGGGCCGCGTTACCACAGCCCCCGGGAGTGACGCCTTGAGCTTTTCAGCTAGGGCTTCCGCCTCCCTCTCTTTATCAGGTCCGGCCAGCCCAAAGAGGATGCCACCTTCCGCGGCCTTCCTCACAAAAGCAGACCGGACCCCACCCATCCCCGGGGCGATGGCGCTTCTCGCTTTACGGAGGGCCTCCGCGTATATGAGGCCCCCCGGCTCGAATCGAACGGGTGTATATCAGTTGGACACGGGGCAATTGGACACAGTCCAATCACAAGTCGCTGTTCCAAGGGACCCTACAAATGTCTCTAATCATACGGTGCTGTGATTGATTGTGTCCAAATGCACCGTGTCCAAGTGGACCGCTCCCGAAGCGAACCGCCACCGCCACCGTCGCCGGCGGCGTCGGCAGCACACGCGGCACCACCGAGCGCCTCCGAGCCAGCTCCATCCTTCCACCCCGTTTTAGGGCCCTTCTTCCTCCTTCCGCCCCTTCGCCCACCACGACTCAACCCCGATCATTAGGAGGGGCCGTGGCAGGCACAGCGGACACAACCGGCATTTGGCCAGCCAGCAGCGCCCCCGCAGCAGTCGCATGCAGCGGGGATGTCGCCCTCTCCATCCTTTCGTGTCGTACCTACTGGAGCGGATATACAGCCCGATCCACCTTCCTCGCGATAGCTGGAAGTCCCTGAGCCTTAGACAACTCCGCTATCCTCTTCCTTAAGTCCTTCCTTTTCCTCATCCAGCCTCTCCTTTCCTTGTCCCATTCTTTCTTTTCAAGATCCCAATTCAGCTCTTTCTCCTTCCACTCCTTCAGCTCCAGATCCCAGTTTTTTCCTCTTGACTGCCACTCTTCCAGTTCGTCCTTCACTTCTTTTTCCCTCATAACATCCTCACCCAACCATTGCTCCATCCTCCGTACCGATCTTTCCAGGTATTCCGTCCTTGTCTTGAATACTTTGGCCATATCCTCACAAAACCTCAACATTTCCTCCTTCCGCATCTCTATCTCCTCCTTCTCAACTTTACTCATCCTCTTACTTTTGCCTACAATTTTTTCAATCCTGAGCGCACTTTCTCCTGCAAACTTCAGGCGCTCAAGAATAAAGTCCCTGTTCAACCTTTCCTTTTCCGGATCTGGCCACTTTCCATTTTCATTCACTTCTTCCTCGTCCGATTTCTTTTCCTTCTCTCCGAGCTCCTCCTCTGTCCCGGAACCCTCTACGTCTATTTCCAGATCCATCCTCCTTCTTTTCTAACTTCCTTCTCCTCTTCCCGCCTCTACGGTAGCCGCTTCAACGTGCGGGCCCACAGATAACCTGCACGCCAGCTCGTCGCCTGATGACGACAACACAAGAAGCCGGGACGCTATCCTCCGTGCCGCTGGACCCTTGGGCTCCGAAACCCCTGGGCTGGTAAATTTGCCTCCTGTCGTCATCATTGGGTCCATCCTTTAAATGAGAACTTTATAACCCCTCACTCACGAGCAGGTTATTTTTTCGGGGTTTTCCTTCCCCTAGGTCGCCTACAAAAAAGCTAACGAGCTTGACCTACCCGGTAACCGACCGTCAGACCCTGCCCCGGAGTATGTCCGGGCGGCCCTGGCGGTCGCTCCCCCTCCTCGTCGGCCTATCCGGCATGGATGACCCTACCGGCATGGCCCGACAAATCGTAGGGAGCTGTCTTCCGGGGTTAACCCCCCGGAAGTCACCAGTTTCCCTTCACCACGCGTGCCACGGGATAGCTTCCCGAGGCCGTTTGCCGAGAGAGGGGAAACCCCCATTGTGGGACGCGGCAACCACGCCCCAAGGGACGTCCTCCCCAGACACGGAGCGAAGCTACACCCACATTCTGCTCGTTTGACCAACATAAGACGAGTCACAGTCTCTGCACTCTAACTTATATACAACGTTATTCAGAAGATTCAGAGGCAAAGCGTCTTTATGGACACGAACTAGATCAGAAAGCTTCATAATACTAAAATTTGAAACCTTATTAAATTCTTTAAAAATCTTACTGATTCTATCTAAAATCATTCTCAAATATGGAAAAATACTATAAGAATGAGTGGGTAACAAGGAAGACGAAGATGTACTCTGTGGAATGATATTCATTTTTTCAATTAGTCGAAACACACGTTTTCTACAGATTCTAAGAATAAATTCAATGAGATAACCATTTATAACTAATGTGTGGAAAGCAAACTCAAAATTTTTAACATGGAACATTGGATGGCTCAACAAAATTACTCTATCCACTAACCTTATGATTATACCAATTTTATGCTGTATAGAATGAAAGGAGTTGTAATTGAGAAGGCGGCCAAAGTAGGTTTGTGGTACCAATCAAACCTAAGCCTGCAATCTATAATTTCCATAGATGTTTCTAAAAAACAAACTTTAGCACTATTGCCGAAATCAATCGTAAATTGAAGGCGTGAATGGAAAGTGTTAAAAACATTCAAGATATTCTCTATAGAAGTTTCTGGAGCAGCCATAACGATGTCGTCAACATAACGATAATAAAAAGGTAAACAAATTTGTATCGTCTGGAGTGTTTTTTCCTCAAGGTCTTGGAGAACAATATCAGCTATGATTGGAAAGAGAGGAGAGCCCATCGGGGTGCCAAAGGTCTGCCTGTAAATACAGCCATCAAAGCTAAAATACGAGGAGTTAAGGACAAATTTGAGTTCTAATATAAACTCATCCCTAGGAATCCTACAAGCCGCTTCCAGAAAACTCCATCTTCTCAAGACATCATCCATAACCAACTCAAGGGGAACGTTAGTGAACAATGAGACCACATCCAACGAAAACAATCTACAGTGTTCCTCCACATATAAATTAGCCAAAGAATTAACCAGATCAAAACTATTCTTGATCCGTGTTAATTACGACCACGAATTTAAATGGGATAATGTCAAAATTTTTCATAAGGAACATCTATTTTATAAAAAAATGATTGCAGAGATGATTTTTATAAAAATGCAGACGCACAGACTGAATTCTCAGACTGACACTGAGAATTTAGGAAAATGCTACAATATGTTACTCGGTTTGACTTAAATCGTTTTTCGTTTTGCGGTTGCGAAGTAAATATAAACACTGGATTCTGTATTATTTGCGGCATTCGGAGGTACACGTTTATAGGCGTAACATCTCACCGGAACTCTCTGGCCTTTATCGAGGTATATATCATTGTTTTTTTCCCTCACATTGGGGTTGATTGCTCTATCTGAATACGTTTTTTTAGATGATCATACCACAGCATCTTAGTACGTGCGATAGAGTGACCAGTCTCGGAATAATTTGCCAGTAGCTTCCGAAAATAAAAATTTCATTGTGTAAATGATAAATTACGTTGTGCTTCCGGATCCCGTAGACAAAAAAACTTGTAGCGACAATTTTTTCTGTAATAACCTATGTTAATACTAACTTTTACAATTTTTTATTTTTTGCGACACTATAACGTTACTTGTAATCATTGAAGAGGGTCTGTGAAATGAGACCGAAACGCGTATGATATGTAATAAAATTTGTTCTCATGGCGAGATTGTGTCACTATGTTTTAATAGTTT
>NW_022639788.1:37043-40998 GCF_010583005.1 Odontomachus brunneus | reverse complement strand
ATTTTTCACAAAGCAAAAGAAATTGTTGTTTAGGAAAATAATTGTGTATGCTGACTGAATGTTATCGAGAAATGTCGAAATTAATCACAAACTACCTGTTTCGTTAGTAATGACTACTAGAACTGTTTGCATTGCCATCTAACATTTGCGGGCGGAAACTAAGTTAAGGTCCTAATATTATGAAAAGAATTTGAATTTTCTAATAAACACACTTTTGGATAATGGCTATCCCTTGGACTTATTGTTCCGCATTGTCGCCCGCAAATTGAGGTCAATAATATATAGGATCGAGGGGGTCAACAAAAATATTAATAGTGTTGCCGATAATGATAATGGTTCTGTTTCCAATTATTTTACGGTACCATATGTTAATAAGTTTTCTCACATGTTTAAAAAGGCATTAACGAACGGAAGCACAAAGCTTATAGAAGTGTTAGAAAATTGGATATATTTATAAGAATACATAAAGATGTTTTGTTATCAAATCAAAGATGTAATGTAGTTTATAAGATCAATTGTGCTGATTATGATGCAAGCTGTGTAGGTCAGACTGGTAGACAATTACGTACTAGATTGTTAGAACACAAACGTATAAACGAGACTGATGCGATTGGCAACAGCGTAGTAATTGATCATGTAATTGATAATAACCATAATTTTAATTGGGACGCGACAAAAATATTATTAGAGGAATTATTACAAAAGAGTAATCGGAGAAATGCTGTTTATCAAAAAGCAATTTAAAGGTATAAATCTCCAAACAGATACAGAATTAATACGAGAACAGTATAATGCTGTAATAAAGAAAAGTAATGCTTTAGATAGAAGAAATATCGTTTGATTCTGCGCATGTTTTGATTTGTTCTCTATAAGATTATCTTTTAAATGCTGTTTACTTTCATAACAGTCACATTCTAACTTGCTCGCCGACAGTCATACATGTATTTATCTTTTGGGATAGACTTTTAATTCCACACTTTTGGTCACATAGATCCTCATTGGAAGTTGCTGTTGATAATATATATAAATAAATTTTTAAAAAAATTTTAGTATCTGGACAGTATTCAGTAATTTTAATCGAGTTATTACGCGCTTATTTTATACCAGATAACCTTTTGTGAGACTTGAGACCAGAAGCATCGAACCCTACAGGGCACCATACTAAGTGCACCTTAGTGATTAGTTATAAGATCATCGTAAGTTTATGATTTACGTACATGGGACTTCACATATTATTAAGATTTATTGCGTTTTTTACTATCCTATTGAGACGATTGTTATATGCGATATCAATATGATTTATTGCGTGCGCTTTTGTGTCACTCCACACATTTGTTTTACATGTTTGTACTTGTTTTATCCCCACACTGAATAGGATCAAACGTATGTTTGTTGATTGTTAATGGTTATTTAACTTGAAATAATTTCGATAACTATTTTCATTGCATATTAAATTCCTCTCATAGTACTAAAAAATGTGTACATGGCTCTTTAAATAAACGCCTGTTTCTCACACCATTTAGTTATTAGTGAACTAATTAATGAAAGATAATTTGTGCGAATAATTAGGCAGTTAATTAGCGAAGTAATTGACGCGTTCTGTATGTGTTGGTTGCCGGAGGAAGTGTTGCGGTACAGGCGAAACTCTAAGACTGGATCTTCATACAGAGACCGGCGTTTTGACACCGAACGTTGATTGATAAAAAAACGAGGGGGGGGGGGAGTAAATAACAAGAAAACAGCGCTAAAGCAATAGCGCTGTGATAAGGATTAAATTTTTTATGAATTTTTTACGCTTAAACACAAAATTGTATGTAACTAGTAGACACCGATTTCTCTAAATTTATAGAGTTTTACTTAAATTATAGTTAATTCTGTGGACTATTCTAATAAAAATTACATTTATATACGTATCTAAAAGATTACATTTATATACGTATCTAAAAGATTACATTTATATACGTATCTAAAAGATTACATTTATATACGTATCTAAAAGATTGCCTGTAAGTTGATAGTCAATTAATTATAATAAATGATGCTGATGAAAGTGAAATTGTATGAAATTAAAACTCTATGAAGGATTCGACAATAATGTAACCTAAAACGCTCGACTTATTTTGCTAATGAAGATGAACTACTCGATGCAACAAAGTAATCATCGCAAGGGTATAATGTTGATATATTGGAACTTATTTTACAAATACTTGACAAAATACATAGATTAGAAACGCATTTTTATTTACAAACAATGTGATACTTGTATGATTGTATTATTTATTTTCGATTGTTGACGAAGAGATCTATAGTAAAGGTCATTATCTTATAGTACAGTCATTTATTTTTTGCCCTATCACAGCCGAATCACTTTCTTTGCACTCTTCTCCCGTGTAATGATTCGGCTATAATTGTAGCGCATTTTATTTATATGTTCTTAGCCTCGTTGACATCACGTTATCCATAAAAAAAATTGCAAGCTGATTATTGATTTGAGAACATTTAATATGAAGAAATACTGTAGTAAACAATGTGACGTAAAAATTACATCAAAACTTATTATTATTAAAACTGACGTTAGATAACTGAAATAAACGTATAAATATACGTCTTACCAAATGGTGACCCCTTAATGACGATTTTTTATAATATCTTACTAACTGTTGAATATAACTGTGATTCCCTCCGTCAGGGAGTGACAGGAATTGTGATCGTTTTAGGGTCCGACGTATTAAAGGTTCACAAGCGTGCACAGCAAAGAAAAAGAAAACTTTATTCCAATGGCCTCTCAAGGCGTTGGCTGGTAGCCGGTACAGAAAAAGACTAACTAAAACAGCAAAGGGCGCGAGAGAGGTGCGCGTCGCTACCAACGTACAAAACAAAAAAACTGCGTTCTCCTCATGCATGTGTGAAGCGCGATAAGCTCCATCTTTCTTCACCCCGCTCGATTTGAATCGAAGCACGGATTAGGTTTAACATTCCCGCTGCTTGAGTGCTTCACGCATCTATCTATCAAGTTTAACATTAAACATAAAGCTTTAAAACGATCTCTGGGTAGAGCTTTGGTATAAATATCTGCTCGTTGCAGATGGGTCGGTATGTAACATATTTTCAACTCACGCTCCTCCACTTTTTCGCGTAAAAAGTAATATCGGATATCTATATGTTTCGTTCTTTTATGATAAACTGGATTTCTGACTAACTGAATCGCTGACTGGTTGTCTACGTAGAGAACAGTAGCTTCTTTGCATTTACATCCGATATCATTCATAAGCTTACGGAGCCACACAGCCTCCTTTGCCGCCGTTGCGGCCGCCACATATTCGGCCTCGGTTGTGCTTAAAGTTACCGATTTTTGTCTCTGTGATGACCACGTAACCGGACCGCCCGCAAGCATAAAGACATATCCAGTTGTTGAGCGTCGCGTCTCGACATCGCCCGCAAAATCCGCGTCCGAGTACCCTTCCAGTATGAGCCCGTTCCCGCTGCATTTATACGTGATTCCTATCTCTGCAGTTCCAATCAAATATTTGAAGACACGCTTTATTCCGTTCCAATGATTTTGATTATGTTTATTTAAGAAACGGCCAAGTACATTAACCGCGAAAGCAATATCGGGTCTCGATACCACGGTTAGAAACATTAAACAGCCCACCGCTTCTCTGTACGGGACGTTCGCGATCTTTAATCCGTCTTCTTCTTCTGTAGGAACAAGTGTCGCGTGCGGGTCTGCGGGTATACATACTGGATTAGCTTCATGCATGCCGAATTTCTCGATGATTCGCGCTACATACGCTCTCTGATGAATCCGCACAGACTTCTCGATCCGATCGCGCTCTATTTGTAAACTAACGAACGTGGATGCATCTCCTAGAGTAATTTCGAAAGATTTACTAAGTTCATTTACAACCATGTTAAGAACTTCGCGAGATTCGCACGCAATCAGTCCATCGTCCAC
>NW_022639788.1:35554-36222 GCF_010583005.1 Odontomachus brunneus | reverse complement strand
ATCAAACAATCTATAATTGGTCGAATCGTTCTCATAACCGACCAACACTAATCGCTTCGCTCTTGCGTCGAGTTTCTTTCGCATTTCTTGTGGGATATGTGCGTATGCGATGGACCCGAATACTCTAATATGCGATAGGTCGGGTTTCCTGCCGTGCCAGATCTCAAATGGTGTCTGCCTGGGATTTTTACTTGGAGAAGTACGATTCAGAATGTAGACTGCCGTATTGACGGCCTCAGCCCACAGCGCCTTCGGTAGGTCCTTCTGCATGATCATCGTTCTTGCACTTTCCATAATTGTTCGATTCTCGCGCTCCGCCTTTCCGTTCTGCTCTGGAGTGTACGGAGCCGAGTTTTCCATTCGAATCCCGCGCGACCTGAGGTATTGTCGCATATCTTCATTGCAATATTCAAGACCGTTGTCAGTGTGAATAACTTGCAGTTTACGTCCGAATTTGTTTTCCACCATCCGATCAAATATTTTGAATTTTTCATAAACTTCGCTTTTGTGCCGCATGAAGAACACGTGTCTATAACTTGATGCCTTAGGATGAATAACTTGCAGTTTACGTCCGAATTTGTTTTCCACCATCCGATCAAATATTTTGAATTTTTCATAAACTTCGCTTTTGTGCCGCATGAAGAACACGTGTCTATAACTTGATGCCT
>NW_022639788.1:30697-35280 GCF_010583005.1 Odontomachus brunneus | reverse complement strand
TGTGGAAAGTGACATGGCGAGACGATCCACTGTCGGTCAGCCAAACATCACTTTCACCAACTTGCTGTAGCTGCCGCGCTTCCTCTTCAGATGGCATTGAATTCGTGTTACTCGTCAACACGAAAGCACAATTTCCGGATGATCCATGCGAGGAAGTTTGAGATTCCTTACCCTCATTATCGCGTTTTTTCTTTCTACATTCTCGAGCGTAATGTCCCTTTTTGCCACAATAATAGCAATCACCGTTTTTCTTTTCCTTCCTTTTGTTTTGGCTCGCTGAGGGACCTTCCTTTTGTTTTTCAGAGTTTTTCTTCTTGTTCACACTAATCGTGGCAAGAGCGCTCGCTACATCGTCCTCTTCAGAATGTTGACTCTCTTCTTTGATGAGCCTTTCTAACAAATTGTCGAGTGTCTGCTTTTCTCCATCTACGCTGTCCCACGCTGTCCTGAATGCGCCGTACTTGTGCGGGAGGCTACCCAGAATCTTCGCCATTATCGACACATCATCAATGTTTTGGCCAATGTCTTTTAGCTGTTGCGCGAGATTTTGTACCTTCGTAAAATGCTCGACAACGGAATCCCCGGAAGCCATACGATACTCATGGTACCTTTGATTTAACACGAGTTTATTTGATGCCGATCTTTGTTCGTGTATTTTCGAAAGTTTCAGCCACATCTCGTTCGCCGTTTCGCATGTAATGAGCGACCTGAGCTGCTTCGCCTCCATTGACGAAGAAATTATGAACATTGCTTTCGCGTTCTCACGTTCCCAGGTGTTCAATGCCGTCTGATCCGTGCTTGACGGTCTTGTTTGCGTACCATCGACCATCTTTAACAGGCCGTTCGCGATGAATAATCTCGTGACTTGAAATTTCCAGGTTGTGAAATCACTTCCGTCAAATTTCGGTATGTGCCGAGTCGTTATTTCATCCGACATTTTGTCCGCTTACGTTTTTAATAGACTTTGTTATTTTCGAAGACCGCACGATCGAGTGTCTAGACTGCTGCGTATCAGCCGACCACGTTTCCGCGTACCGAATCCTCAAACCACACGCACTGCTTCTAAAGACCACACAACGTTCCTGGGCCCATAACCTGTTGAATATAACTGTGATTCCCTCCGTCAGGGAGTGACAGGAATTGTGATCGTTTAGGGTCCGACGTATTAAAGGTTCACAAGCGTGCACAGCAAAGAAAAAGAAAACTTTATTCCAATGGCCTCTCAAGGCGTTGGCTGGTAGCCGGTACAGAAAAAGACTAACTAAAACAGCAAAGGGCGCGAGAGAGGTGCGCGTCGCTACCAACGTACAAAACAAAAAAACTGCGTTCTCCTCATGCATGCGTGAAGCGCGATAAGCTCCATCTTTCTTCACCCCGCTCGATTTGAATCGAAGCACGGATTAGGTTTAACACTAACGTTTAGAAACATCATTGAAACATCATGTTTGTTGTCTCAAAATGTTGATATCGGTGTATGACATTAACCGTTATTTTGGTAACATTTCGACATCTTTTTAATGTTACTCTGTTCATTGTATACGGTTGTATTTGTTTAACATACCGTTCAGAGCAGACACTACTTCTTCCCATAGCTTCTGAATAGTATTTTTGCCCCTTTCGACAACAGGAATTTTAAAATTCCATAAAGATTTTTGCTTTTGGATTTTGGCAATTAACATTTCGTTGGGAAGAATCTCTGGCAATGATTCACCAAGCACTTCATTAATTGGTTCAACAATCACACCATCGTCTGCCCTTATAGAAATATCATACTAAGAATCATTGATAATTACTCATTTTCAGTATTAAAAATACTGGATAATAAGTAATTATCAATGATTCTTAGTATGATATTTCTATAAGGGTGGAACAGTATATCTGTACAATATATACTTGAATATAACCCAGCTTATAAATATTTAATAAGGTGGAGAAAATCCCAAACGATTAGACGTTTTAAATGCCATGACGTATTAACTGAAATACGTAAAATAACTAAAATTTTCCAATTATATTATTATAAATTAATATTTTATTTGTTGTTTGTACATATGATGGGAGTGTTTTTAAATTCACTGAATCTGAAATATGATTATTTAATTTAATATAGTTTAAAAATCATATATATTATTAAAGAAATATAGATATAAAAATATATAATTAGAAAACTGAATATTATTAAATCAAATATCGTTAGAAACAATTAGGCCTAAAGCAGCAGCGTGAGCTAGCAGCTGCATCTTGTACGAACAAATTATGCCTTGGGGCCTCATAAAAAAATTACAATTATAAAGAAAATTTATTTGTTTTAAATATAGAATATTATGAAGTATTTGTTTTAAACATAGAATACCATGAAGAAAAAATAAAAAACTTATAAATCTGTGAATAATAATTATGAATAATATAAACATATTAACATATGTTAAACTTCAAAATCATATAGAACATTTTTTTTATAATTCTGCTAACGTCAGCCTCATTTGGATACATTTTAATTATTAAAATAAAAATACTAGTCGTACTGTTGCTACATAAGTACTTGATTCATAAATATATTAGAAATTAATAAACGTGTTTGGATAATAATATTCGTTTTATGCAACTTTTTCAATATAGTAGAAAAAAACTCCCCATATAATCCATTAAAATTTTTAATCATTGTGATACAAACGATAAATACTTACCTGTAACTGAATACATATATCCTGAGTTCAACATGGATTTTATTATAAGTATTGTAACAGCTATGGTCCATTACGATGTTCATATCAATGAACGCATCACATAACGCACAGATGTTTTCCTATTTAAAGAAAATTTACGTTAATTACATATAATTAATGTATAACAATAAGTTTTAGAATAATAATAAAAAAAACTAGCCATCCAAAGTAGTGGACTATTATCAAACTGAACAGAATTTCACATCTATTTCATGATGCTATTCTATAAAATTACGTTTTATAGAAAAATTCTAAAAATTAATTTATCAATAACATAACATTATTTTTTATAGTTAGTTTTTGTTGACAAATAACGTAATTCTCTAAAATTTTATTATATATAAAATAATAATATATATAAATATATTATTATATAATAATAATATACATAAATATATTATAAATTTTATTTTATTATATTATTGCCCTAATAGTACAAATATCCAGGAGACGTCCAAAGTACGTCCTGGGAACGTTTCTATGACCTCAAGACATCTGTGAAATGTTCTCAGGAGATTTTGTGCTGTATGGGTAAATAACATGAAACGCGTTATTATAATTACATATATTATTTATAATATACAGGATTAGGTAAGTTAACTTTTTCTTTACTAAGTTAAAGTTAATGGCTTTGAAAATTTAACTTAGTTAAGATAAAGTTAATAATGAAATTAATTAAATTAAATGTTAAGTTAATTAAAAAAAGTAATTAAAAAGTTAAAAGTTAAATTTGTTTCATTTCATGATTTTAGGGTTTCAGTTTTACAAATAATGGAAAAAACAAATATACACTTTATTTGGAAATATGTTTTATTTAGACATTGTAGAAACTAACGTATTAAATTTAACACATTTCATGTGTCCCAAAACATCCACTCTCATTTATATGTAAATTTAACACGAAACAAATGTGTTAAAAAGTAATACGTATAATATGGTAAAAACTTACACAAAAATTTAACATTTGAATATTGTTATTAGGAATTACAGGTTGTGTTAAATTGACATATTTAATATGTCAGACATAGATTATGTCAATTTAACTTTTTTATTTCATCAAAATCATAGATTAATACTTCTCTCAAATGTTAAAATAACATTTTATTTTAGTTAATTTAACATTATACATATGTCAATTTAACACAAACTGTGATTTCTGACAGTATTCAAGTATTAAATTCTTATTTTAATTTTTTACATATATGCGTGTTACTTTTTACCACATTTGTTTTGTGTTAAATTTACACAAATGAGATTGGATGATTTGGGCCACATGAAATGTTAAATTTAACACATCAGTTTTTATAGTGCAGATACTTATTAAATTTAAGTAATATTTAAGTAGTTTTTTCGAAATTCTATTGGACATTTTTTCTCGAAGATTTTCGAAAATGAGCCCTTATGCACTAAATAGCCTTTCGTGTAACGTCCTTCGTGACCGCTCAGACACAAAAAACGTTATGTTCTCGTTTTTGTTTTACGCCTGCCTGCATACACCGACAATAGCCTGGGCTGGTAGAGAACCGTGCATCGAGAGGAAGTTATTTATTAGTGTAGTAATATAGTGTAAAAATGAAGTAATTTTATATTATATTTTATTGTGAATGGGAAATAAATTATTTGACGAGCCTTGTAATATGTATGACTTGAAAGTTTTAAGTAGCAGTGGAATAAAAATGAATTATAATATTTAATATAATATTGATTGAATAGTAATAATTATAGTAGTGAGAGAATAAAGAAATATAATTGCAGAGAGAGAGAGAGAGAGAGAGAAAGAGAGCGAGAGCGAGAGAGAGCGAGAGAGAGAGCGAGAGAGAGAGCGAGAGAGCGAGAGAGAGAGAGAGAGAGAGAGAG
>NW_022639788.1:29131-30687 GCF_010583005.1 Odontomachus brunneus | reverse complement strand
GAGTAACTACTGACAAAATTGTGTGTCGCACTGTGTGTGAAATGTTGAAGAAGAACTCGAACTGCGGAGCAAAAATTACGTGTGTGTGTCGCGAGGAAAAAATGATGAACTGAACTGAACTAAAATTATGTGTGTGTCGTATGTAAAAAATGATGAGGCATTCCGGAGCGAAAATTATGTGTGTCGTAATGAAAAATTGTAGAAGCACTGCGCAAAATTATATGTGTGTCGTAGGGAAAAAATATTGAAGCACTGCGGAGCGAAAATTACGTGTGAGTGTCGTAATGAAAAATGATGAAGCACTGCGATTGCGACTCCTCGCGACTGCGACTGCGACTGCGACTCTTCTCCTCGCGCGCTCCGGTGGCAAGGCTTATATAGGCTCCGGCGGCTTCCGACGGCGGCCGGACTGCAGCGCCGAATTGCAGGGTGGCATGGTGGTCCCAAGTCGGCCTTCATTAAAGGGATTCCGCTACTCTTCAGCTTCCTGGTACTGCATGCGGGTGGCTGAATGACGTGATGCACGGTGGCGTGATGCATAGCGACGCAATGATGTCATTTTGTTATCGTTCGTTTGTGTCCATGCGAGTTCGCAACGCGAATATTTTATATTAATCTAATTGTATTAATAATTCTGTTGTTATGTATGGCCTTTTATACTTCCCCATTAATTGCAATGATATATTATCATACTAGAGTGCTTTTATTGTACTGTTGACGATTTTATAATTTAATCTCGGCCCTTTTTAACAATTGAATTATTAAATCCGCTGTTAAAATAGATTTTCGCTTAAAATACTACTTATGTTATTACTCAGTTAGCACAAATTGGCCAATGGCCACTATGGCCTTTTAATATTATAGTGACGCGAAAGTTTTAAAGTTTTTGGAGGCCTGGACGTTACACAATAAAGGAACGTCTACTAAATAAAAGAAATCGAGGAAAAATGTTAAAAGGATGTATCTTGGATAATATTGGATTGTAGAATGCGATTCTCGAAGAATGAAATGGATTTAATATTTGAAACGTGTTTTATTCGTTGTCTGTCAGTACACTCACTAGCGCGTCAACTACTGCTTGCTCGCTACTAGTTAAATTAGGATGTAAATCTAAATTCAGATTCGGGACCTGTTGGTCTCGTGATTTTAATTCGATGTATGTAGGTTCCTTTTTAATGATGGGCACGGTCGGCGCGACGGGCCCTGACGATAATGGTTTCAATCAGGCGCGAACCTCAATATAACAATTGTTTGAATTTATAATGAAATACCCTTGTTCCGTAGGGTTTGGAGAATTAGGCACAACGGAGACAGGCGTTCGCTGTTCCGCGGTGCGCGATATCCACCTGCGTAGTCGCTCTCTATACCTCTAGCCGCATCTCTTCGACATCTAATATATTGAATAAAATGTTCTACGCTGTACTTGATTTGATTTTAATTGGAAACCTCAGTAAGAACGATTAAGAAGGTAAGGTATGGGTGTAAGCAGTGATATTGTCTCTGGTCTCTCAAGGATTTCGTATAATAAGATCCTGGTTACAATGGATCTGTCGAAG
>NW_022639788.1:26260-29121 GCF_010583005.1 Odontomachus brunneus | reverse complement strand
CTTGCCGCATCTCTTCGGCATCTAATATATTGAATAAAATGTTCTACGCTGTACTTGATTTGATTTTAATTGGAAACCTCAGTAAGAACGATTAAGAAGGTAAGGTATGGGTGTAAGCAGTGATATTGTCTCTGGTCTCTCAAGGATTTCGTATAATAAGATCCTGGTTACAATGGATCTGTCGAAGTCTCGATCGGGTCTCGACCGACTTGTCAGTCAGGAGGCCTTCTCGCGGTACTTCGCAATTCGCTGTGATTAATTAAGCTCCGGAGCGCTCGTGACATGCTACCGAAACTGTCAGAGCTCAGACTTAGAAAGCAAGAAGAATGTGACTAAGAGCGATTAACGCTACCCGGTACACAAGCAGTAATATGGTGTCACAAGTACACCGCAGCTCTGCAGGAATGTGTGTAAAAGCGTATGGCTTACGACTGACGCAGTTGCCAGTGAAGCATCGAGACCAAAGAATGTATGTTGTAACGTCCCGTTTGGTCGCTCAGATTAACGAAACGTTTGCTCTCTCTTTGTTTTAGACCTACCTGCATACACCGGCAATAGTCTGGGGAGGTGGAGAGCTGTGCACCGAGAGGAAGTTTCAAACGAGTGTAGTGTTGTGCAAGAAATAATGTAATAATAATTGTGATAAACGATGAATGTATGAACTGAATAAAAATGAATTTATATATTTACTACGTGCTTTATTCGTCCTTTAATAATCAATAAAAAAATAATTAATATATTGAAGATTTATTCATTTAACTCAATAATGTAAAAGTTAATGAAAAACAAAAGTCCATAAGAACGATCGAAATAGTTTTTGATTTATGGGTAGGGATAATTGAGATGGTAAATTCAGTTTGGGTTTAGTGTATTCTTAATAAGGCTCAACAATCAAGGAGCTCTGTCAGAGTCTCGTTCAGAAATCCCACGCTTAGGAAATCCTCATCACGCGCTACTCTGCAATTCGCTGTATTAATAATTAAGTTCCGGAGCATGCGAGACGCTGCCGAAACTGTCAGAGCTCTGTATTATAAGCAAAAGAATCTGCCAGGAGCAGTTAAGCTACCTGAAGCAGAGATAGAGAGAGAAAGAAACGCTATTACGATGGCGTATATGGTAGACACTAGGACTACCGCAGCTCTGCAGTAATGTGTATATATGTATTAGGACCTTAACTTAGTTTCCGCCCAAAAAATACTGAGAAAAAGCATTTATTGTAAAAAATTTATTTAAATTATGTAACGTTTCTTTTTTCTGCGTGCCGGATTTCGCTCGCCGGAGTCCGGATCCGTGTGAGAGGAGATGAGAGAGTGTGTGCGAGTGAGTGCGCTATTTACAACTTAGATTTATTGGAGACACCAACTACAAAGTACTATTTACACTGAAATATTTACATTTGATATGAGCAGGGGCGGATGGTAGCCGTGGCGCCTATTGGGGCAGCTGGCACGACTGGGGGGGCCCGCGGGGCGCGGTCGCAGGAAGCGGGGACGCCGGTTGAATCGGGCAACGCGTGCGTCTCCAGGAGTTAGGAACGGCGATCGGTTGAATCGGGCAACTCGGTCGTCGCGTGTTTTGCAGGAAAGCGGGGACGCCGGTTGAATCGGGCAACGCGTGCGTCTCCAGGAGTTAGGAACGGCGATCGGTTGAATCGGGCAACTCGGTCGTCGCGTGTTTTGCAGGAAAGCGGGGACGCCGGTTGAATCGGGCAACGCGTGCGTCTCCAGGAGTTAGGAACGGCGATCGGTTGAATCGGGCAACTCGGTCGTCGCGTGTTTTGCAGGAAAGCGGGGACGCCGGTTGAATCGGGCAACGCGTGCGTCTCCAGGAGTTAGGAACGGCGATCGGTTGAATCGGGCAACTCGGTCGTCGCGTGTTTTGCAGGAAAGCGGGGACGCCGGTTGAATCGGGCAACGCGTGCGTCTCCAGGAGTTAGGAACGGCGATCGGTTGAATCGGGCAACTCGGTCGTCGCGTGTTTTGCAGGAAAGCGGGGACGCCGGTTGAATCGGGCAACGCGTGCGTCTCCAGGAGTTAGGAACGGCGATCGGTTGAATCGGGCAACTCGGTCGTCGCGGGTTGCAGGAAAGAGAAAAAAACCAAAATAAGGACGACGGTTGAATCAAACAACGCGTGTGGTCCTAATAGGATAGGAGCGGTGGCGGCTGTGTTAACAGCGTATCACCAGGATGGTGTCGTCCTGGATGACCGGTCTCGGGTAAGAGACCGGTTGACGACTTCTCCTTCTGGCGCCCGAGCGGCCCCGTTATATCGGCGTGGCTAGCGATATTTAACCGCGAGAAGCGGCCGCGGTGTCCGGCCGGCGCCACGTAGCGGCGCCGCGCCGAGGCTCCTCGCGACTTGCGAAGGCGGGTTGGGTGGGGGAGATATTAGGCGCGGATCTTCGGTGTCTAACGATATATTTATGATGGAAACAAGGCTAGTAAGTAACATTATAACTAAAACAACAACAACTATATACACGCGATAATTATATACATAATAGAATAGAAGAACAAACGGAACGAAGAATGAGGTAACAAAACGTAGCGGGATAGGGTGTCCCGTTACACCACCCCCCCCTCTTTTTTTCTTTTTAATTAAGCGCGTCGTGCGCTGTCGAGGGCCCCATTTTGAAATCGGAGCGCCCATCGGGCTCCCCGGACCCGCACGCGGTACGCCCTGCGGAAACGGAGGACTCGGGTCGGTATGCGCACCGCGGTGCCGTCCGGTAGGGTGATGGCGGTGGTGGAGGCCGGCTGGGCTGCCGGGCTCGGCAGCGGCATGGTTGGTGAGTGGTGGGGGCGTCTGGTGCCGCTGCTGCTGCTGCTGCTGCTGCTGCTGCTGCTGCTGCTGCTGCTG
>NW_022639788.1:25107-25934 GCF_010583005.1 Odontomachus brunneus | reverse complement strand
ATATATATAAAATTGTAGTGTATAATAGGTTTTCGTTAGACAGTTCAGTCCGAGAAGTCTAGAGACCAAAGGATATACGCGAGGTAAGGCTGGATAAGAATTAGCAAAGTCGCCCTTAAAGAGAATATGATGTAACTTGATATGGGAAATGAGAGCGAATACTAAAGAGGTTTTGAGACCGGTATTTATGCTAGGATGGTTCTATTATATTGAATATTCAAAGGCTATGTGTTGCCAAGTGATTATACTAATCGTAAGACTAAGATAAAATACAGCATATATTGACAGTAATAAATCTCTTATAGTTTATTGTGTGAATATTCTAGATGCTAGGGTTGTATACGAAGTAAACTTACGATTGTTTATCGCAGTAATGTGTCGATATGATAGTAACTCGCCAGGACACGTTCGTATGGGTTCACAGTGTTGGCTGGCTGTCAGTAGAAGGGCCCGGATGATCACCTTAATGTAGCAGGCGATGGGCGCTTTGGAAATTGTAGATCTCGGAGTCGTCCCCGATGTAAAGTCGTTAACTTGTGTATTTGTGTATACGATCTCCCGAACAAATGCCTTTTAGCAACGGGTTGGTGAGAGAAATTAGTACAAAGGTTGAAGTGTATTTTTAAGTGTATGAGTTGAGTTCGGCAGATGAACGAGTGCAAGGTGTGTAAGACTGTGTGTAGAACTGCACTACGTCAAAAATTATGTTTAATACTTATGAAAAATTTTGCGGAACTGCCTGGGCGCTCTGGGGGCACGGCTTTTATAGGGCCTCCGACGGGGCTTCGTTCGGTTTCGGCGGCTTCCGACGGCGGTCGGGCTGCAGC
>NW_022639788.1:24727-24989 GCF_010583005.1 Odontomachus brunneus | reverse complement strand
TTCAGCTTCTCGGTACTGTGTGCGGGTGGCCGGATGACGTGATGTACGGTGGCGTGATGCATAGCGACGCGATGATATCATGCTGAACGCGTTTGTTCGTGTCTTAGCGAGTTGGCTATGCGAATATTCTATATTATTTGGGTTTCCTACCAATTCTTTCGTCATGTATGGCCCTTTTGAGTGGTTATATGAATACTTCATTTCTATAATAGTCTGATTTTATCCTTGGCCGTTTTTGACGAGTGAATTAGTAAGATTCCTT
>NW_022639788.1:21885-24595 GCF_010583005.1 Odontomachus brunneus | reverse complement strand
GGAAGTTCGAGGTAGCACTCCTTGGTACGTCGCAAGGTGACTTCAACAGGAATGCATTGGACGACGTGCATGACTTCTCCTGCGCTCACCGCCATGTAATCGGGTCCTTTCATAAGTCTATAGGCAAACTCGTCAGGTAGAAGAGTTGCTAGAGACAGGATGTTTTCGATGACTTTCTTCTCGAGCTCACATCGCTGCTTGACTACGTTCTGATAGAGGTTTGTCATCTGAGTCCGCATATGTTTCTCTACGTAGACAAATTTTGAATTTACATAACTAAAGATGTCGAGGTTGTCTACCGAGATGTCATTTCGGTGTTTCGGTTCATTTCCATTTGATGTTTCCACGATGAATAATTTTGGATGTTCTGTTCGTTGTAGCGTATAGCCGCAGCGTGGAATTTCCTTAGTTGTCATGAGAGCGAAGGTGATGTCTTGAGTGACGAGTGAATAGACGACGGGAGAATTATGTGGTGTGGTGTCGTCTCTGATTTTCTTCGCAAATCCTTCATATAAGACATCGTAGCCATGGAAGTCGCACGTTGTTACTGGTACGGTGTTCCAAAACGTGTAGCCATCGTCAGGATCGACGCATCGTCCTTCTTTTAAATCGCATGTTGTTCCAGATTTTAGATGAATTTTCCCACTGTTTAGATGTACGGGTACATATGATGATTTTAATGTAATTTTTGCAATGGCCGTGACGACAACGTTATCCCAGTCGCCGTAAGGGTCATTATATTTCCCTCCCGTACATTTACCGTCAACAGTTAGGGATCCTGCCATTATCAGGTTACGGACGTTGGTTGTATTAATTAGGAGTTTATCGACGCGATTGAGACCGATATTAGCTGCTCCGGTCTCGTGCATCTGCAGGCAGTGATTTCGTCCTATGTCGTCTATGTAACTGGAGTATCCGCCTCTTACGATGGATATATGGGAATGCATTCCACAATAATATATATGGCGTTGCACCTCGATTTTGCACTGGGTGACCTCGGCGTAGTTGTATTCTGATAATTGAAGTAGCTGGACGTAGACGCTCGTGTCGTTGGTTGTTTTAATGTCCAAGTTGCAGTCTCCTGAATTGAGGAGCGAAACAAATGTTATGTTGAGGTGTCGACCTCCGCAATCATATCCCAATAAGGAATTAGTAGGCGAGAGAGTCACCAGCAAGATGCCGATGAGTAGCATGTTGTTGCTGACTCCTGTGAACCAAATAGTATTAGCGTGACTTATTCTAGACTTTTAATATTGTACTAGAGCTATAATAATATATTAATATAAGAATATTGTTTGTATTTGTTATTGTATATTTTTCCTTATATATTTTGTTATATATGTGTATACTTATATTATTATATTATTTTTTTTTTTATTATTATTTTATTATATTTATTTTTTTCTTTCTTTTTTTTTTATTATTATGCCCCTTGTAGTCGGGGGTTAGCAGTGAATTGGTACGCTATTGACTAGATTTTCACTCGTCCTGCACCGGAAGGTGAGGAAAAACTCGAGCGATTATATAAATATTATATATTGTTCGTTATTGAATACATAGAATACATAGAATATAATGACGTGGATTAACGTCGAAGTGACGTTTTACAATTATTCAGTTATTGGGTCTCTCTATGTGTATAACAATCATGAATAGATTTTTATGTAAATAGTATTGTAATAACGCATGGTTGTAAATAAAATGATTATAGCTTGAATTAGATTATATGTGAAGTATAACGATATGTTTAAGCATAATATGTAAAGTAGCAATGTGAAATTGTGAGGTTTTACGGGTCTTCGTTGTCTAACAAATGGGTATTAATTTCCTGTGATTGCTCATCTGTCCAAATGGACAGTTCGATTATTTCTTCCTTTTTGTGATCGTAAATAAAATTACTTATGTCTGCGGGATCTATTCCCATGTGAATTTTGATTTCAGTAATTGCTTCTATATAAGCCGAATAGCAATTTTGGCAATCTCGTATTGGTTGTGTACGCGCGGTGCTAGTGTTGCATCCGATGCAAGGTATTCTTAATTTATTTCCTTCGGTTATTCCATGCCAAGAGGCAGGGCTGTATTCTATAGGGAAATTTAAACGGTTCATGCAGTCGCTGCATAAGGGATGTTGTGATTCTCCTTCTCTTATATAACCAAAGGCAGTTGTGCACCGGGCATTTTCGATGCCGGAAAATCCTTTTATGACGGGGTGGATGTAGGGTGCGGGTCTTTTGGGTCTGCACATTCTGGAATGTGGAATTTTACAATACGATTAGTGAAATGATTATAAAGCATGGAGGTTATTTTGTTTGTTCGGTATCCCTTAGTGTTGAGTGTGTCGAAGACTTGTTTATATCTGTGGAAACAGGGAAGACCAAGTACTATAGGCTCGACTACAGCTAGTGCGCGATTACAAAGCAAGCAATAGGGTTGTTCTATTTCTCCAAGTGCAAATCTATGAAATATCCCGTATTTTACTCCGGGTGGGCAAGATTTTCGTATGTCGCATTTTATACATAGAGCCCCTGGTTGGGTTTGATATTTATATCCAGCTAGTATGACGCATTTTACGCTCATCATACTAGGGTATTGTGCTAATATTTCATCGAGCTTATTCATCTTGAATTATAGAAATGTTGTTAGTTAGTGAAAAGTGGAATGTTGGGTTTTCAAAGAACGTTAGTGTAATGTTGGTGCGATTAAGAATATG
>NW_022639788.1:19603-21875 GCF_010583005.1 Odontomachus brunneus | reverse complement strand
TAGAAGGTTTTAGTTTTAATATCGTAACCGTTGTTAGTTAGTGAATAGTGGAATGTTTATTTTCAAAGAATGTTAGTGTGTTGGTAATGTGATTAAAAATATGAAGTTAGCACAGAAATAGATGTGTGGAGATATATTTGAAGCCTCCCGTCCGTAAGCACCTTGATTTAGTGACGTTAAATGAAATGCGGACGGTCTCCACGGGCTGTGGTCTAAAAATCAGCAACACCCTGAAACAGAGGTGTCGATTAGTTTTGTTCATCCTGGTTCTATATGTGAAAGCTTTAACTTGTCCATGTGTACTGTTCGTGTTCTCCTTCCATATTGTATAGTAATGTTATTGTTTGGCAATATTTCTAAAACTTTGTATGGTCCTGTATATTGGTCTGGGAATTTTCCTTTAACGGGTTCTTTTAGTAAAAATAGGAAGTCTCTTTCCTTAAAATTTGCGGGGTTAATGCGCTTATCGTAGTAATGTTTATTCCTTTCTTTTGATTTAATTAGATTTTGTCTAGCTTCTTCTTGGGTTTCTTGTAAGCGCTGGAATAAGTCGGAAAGGTATTCCTGGTATGTTGGTTCTAAATTTTCTTCAAGTAGTCTTTGTGAAGAGGGAAGACGAGGTATTCGTCCGTAGATTAATTAAAAAGGGGTGTAATGGGTACTTTCGTGTACGCTAGTATTGTAAGAGAACATGGCTAGACTTAAGTAATTGTCCCAGTTATTTTCTTTTGTGATTTGCGTTTTCAAATACTCTATTAACGAATGGTGTGATCTTTCGATTGAGCCTTGGGACTGAGGATGGTAGGCTGTGGTTTTATATTGCTTAATGCCAAATTTTCTTGAGAGATTTCTCATTAAAGAAGTTAGAAAATTGGAACCTTGGTCAGTTAAGAGAGCCTTGGGAGCTCCGTAAATGCAAATAAAATCTTTAGTGAAGGCATCGGCTATTGCCAACGAATTTACTTCCTTTAGAGGAATTGCTACCGAATATTTTGTGAGTAAATCTTGAATTGTCAGAATGTATGTATTTCCTTTATTAGTCGCGGGTAAAGGTCCTACTATGTCTAATGAGATTTTATCAAAAGCGGTTCATGGTGTGTCCGTAATGACCATAGGTTGTTTTATTTTTATTCGTGTTAATTTTTTTAACTGGCATTCCCTACATTGTTGAATAAATTTCTGAATATCTCTTTTCATGTTTGGCCATGAGAAATTTGTTTTTAATCTATAGTAGGTTTTCGTGACTCCCTTGTGTCCGCCTATCGCAGACGAGTGGTTTTCTTCTATAAGCATTTGTCTATTTTCTTCTCTGGGAATTTGTATCAATCCTTTACAGATTGTTATATTAATATCTTTATCTTCGAAATGTTTTACGAATTGCTTTTGAATGTAGCTCCAGGGAATATCATCGAAACGATCTGTCTTACGCATGCTGAATGATTTAAGGTTTATTTCTCCCGTTACATCCAGGAGGGATTTAATGCAATTTTTCACATTGTCCGAATCTACAATTGTTTGGTTATCTACTTTAATTGGAAGTGATATTAGAACTTTAGTGCCAAAAGCATTTACCTTAGCTCTTTCTAAATTAATGTTTTCGTATCTCGGGAGACGTTCGGCTTGCTGGTGTTCTTTTGCACCATTATCGTATGGGGTTCCGTCCAAAGTTATAAATATTACTTGGTTGTCGTTGCGTGAGAGAAGTGGTTCGCGGGTTTCGTTAATTTTAAGAAGTGGTTGTGGTTGTGGCATATTGATTGGTACAAAATTTGATTCAAAAATTTCTTCGTCATCGCTACTTTCTGTTTCATTTATCATTTCTTGATCTGACTGTTCATCTTCTGAATTTGAAAATATATTATCCCATCCTATGTTTCGAGTTTCTGGTTGAAGTACATTATTAGTATCACTATTATTATCCTTGTAAAGTATTACTATTTCCATAGCTGGTTCTTCATTATTTATAATTTGAGAATCTTGAGTGACTGTTGGAGGGAATGGGAATGCGTGTTCCCTATTTACGGGGGGTGAAGGTAAAGCATTGTCATCTGGATCTTCGATCAATGGTTCGTTTGGTAAGGATTTTATCGCGGGGCGCGAACTATCGCAAGTATCACTATAGCGTGGTTTGCTGGGTGCAGTTTGGTAAGAAAACAAAGATTCATTTGAGGATTCATTAGGGGTAGATGGGTTTTGAATAGAAAGGGGATTGCTTGAGGCAATTGGAGGATTCCTCGACAAAGCGTCTGCATTACTATTGAGAGTTCCTTTC
>NW_022639788.1:18274-19593 GCF_010583005.1 Odontomachus brunneus | reverse complement strand
AAATTCATATTCTGATAATTTAGTGCGCCACTTCCACAGTCGGGAAGATGGGTCCTTAATTGAATTGAGCCATACTAAAGGTTTATGATCGGTAATAATTATAAATTTTCTTCCGTATAAATATGGCCTAAAATAATTAGTACAATATACAATAGCCAGACATTCCTTTTCTATCGTAGAATAATTTTGTTCTGCTGAGTTCAGAATTCTTGAAGTGTACGCGATCGGAAGATCCTTTCCGACCGGTCCTTGACTTAAAACTCCGCCTATGGCGAATCCTGACGCGTCTGTCGTTAAGTTAAAGGGTCGTGAGAAATCGGGATATTGTAACAAAGGTTCAGTAATTAAATAATTTCTCAGGGTTTCGAAAGCTTGTGCTTGTTGTTCTCCCCAATCGAATTGTCTATCCTTTTTTAATAAATCAGTTAAGGGTTTGGCTATTTTGGAAAAATTGGAAATGAAACGTCTATAATATCCGGAAAGTCCTAAGAATTCTTTAATGTTTTTCTGGGTTTTTGGCGTAGGAAATTCCTTGATGGATTTAATTTTTGACGGATCTGGTTTAACACCGTCTGAACTTATTATATGCCCAAGGTAAGCTACTTCGTGACGCAAAAATTCACATTTATCGGGTTGTAAGGTTAAATTAGCTTCTTTTAATTTTTTCATTAATCTTTTAAACTTTATGTTATGTTCCTCTAAAGAGCGGGCGTAAATTACAATATCGTCCATGTAGACAAAAAGTTCATTACCTTGAAGACCTGACAATACATTGTCCATTAATCTTTGAAAAGTGGCTGGTGCGTTCTTAAGTCCGAAGGGCATTCTTTTAAATTGATAATGACCATATGGCGTGCTGAAAGCAGTTTTAAAAGCGTCCTTAGGGGACATTGGGATTTGATGGAAACCGGATGCAAGATCCAATATGGAGAAATATTTTGCATTGCCTAGTTGGTCCAAAATGTCTGTAATATTCGGAAGGGGATAGGCGTCTCCTATAGTTTTTTCATTTAATAGTCGATAGTCGATTACCATACGCCATCTTTTGTTACCGTGTGAATCGGCCTTTTTAGGAACAATCCAAAGAGGTGAATTATAGGGGGATCTCGAAATTTCTATTATATCTTTTTGTAGTAAATCATTAACTTGTTTATCTACCTCTTCTTTATGAATAGGTGGAAGCCAATATTGTTTTACATGAATTGGTACCTCATTTGTTGTAGGGATCGAATGTTCAGCAAAGCTGGTAATTTCTAATTTCTCGTTTGGTAAATGGAATCTGTCTGAATTTTCATGAATTAAAACTTTTACGTGTCTTC
>NW_022639788.1:16613-18264 GCF_010583005.1 Odontomachus brunneus | reverse complement strand
CAAATTTAATATTAAATCTTCCCTCGCTGGAGAAGTAGGATTGAAATATGTATTAACGGCACTACAGGCAGTCACGGGCCCTCGGTCGTGATCGTCCTGTGTGTCTAAGGAAGTAGAAATTGAGGATTCAACGTGAGGGGAAATTGTCTCAAGGACTGAAGGGGAATCAGACGGACCGTGAGTACCGGCAAGCCCTCGGGAAGCGGTACTAACACTGAGATTTTCCTGGCCTCGGTCAGGGATCTCAAGTGTATCCAAGGTTTCAAAGTCGATTAATTCGACATAGGGGACCTCAGCGTTAATTTCCTCAGAAGTTGTATTAACAATTGGAATATATGCCTTGTTTTGGTTATTAGAAACTACGGCATTACCTAGGTATATGCCGTCCTTAGATTTTAATGATGGAATGTACCCCTGAGTTTTCTCGGGGTTAGTAATAATAACGTAAAAGGGCGTGATTGTACGTGGTTTGACATTAATGCATTCTACCTCGGCGAATGGAATACGTACTGAATCACTTGAAATAATTTTTTCTTTATAATTACTGTTTGCATTATGTTGCATAAAAAAGGCGGTGCCTAAAATACCATGTTGCTTAAGCGCGAAATTCTCGGGTAGGCTGTAGAATTCTGTTTGTTTCCCGAGTAATTCTAATGAGACAGAGCCTAAGGTGCGGACCGGTTCCGGCGAAATGCCTTGTAGAATTAATTCATTACTTTTATCTATCTCTATGTCTTCCTTGAGACAACTTTGTCTAATTAGATTGACGTCCGAACCCGAATCAATCATGAATGTATAGTCTTTGTTAAAATCTTTTGATGATAAAATGACGTTAGGTGCGCTTGTTTTAATTTTCATTGGACAGGCTCGTTTGTCTCTTGAAATCTTGCATTCTGACGTCCCGTCTGTTCCGTTGCGTTCCGGCGGATGTCGCTTTTCTCCGGAGCGCGTATCGCGTTTCCCGAATCGTTATTTAATTGTTCAGCGGGTTTGGCTGGTTGTTGTTGTGCCATTGAATTTCTGTATTTTAATTTAACACAATCATTAATTAAATGACCTTCATTTTTACAATATCGGCAGAATTTGCCGGTTGGGGCATTACGTCCCGGTTGTCCTGGTTTGAGTGGTCTAATGAAGGGAGCGGAGGGTCTTTGTAAAATACTACGAGGTTGATTAAGGTCGGCGAATGTTTGTGTGCGTGGGGGATTATAAAGTCCTCTAGGACTGGTGGATGGGGCATCCTGTCTGGGAAGTGAAGAAAAATGTTTGTTAAAGAATGAATTTTTCCGTCTTTGATTTTCTGTTTCTAATGTTTTTGACATTTGTATAGCCTTCATGAAGGCTTCATCTAAATCTAGATATCCTTCGATCTTGTCGCGAATTAATAAATCAGAGGGTAACCCATTTATAAAACTATCTAAGACATCTATATCGATGCTATCAATCATATATTCGTCAAGTCTGTTATGGAGTTCTAATTCTCCATCAATTATTGCGGTTCTTAATTCTTTAATTCGTGAAATGTAATCAAAAATATTCTCGTTGGGTTTCATATAGTGTAACGTCCCAGCCCCATAAAACTTCAATTTTTCGCGATTATTACAGTATATAAACTCCGCGATAACCAGAGGCCGATTCGTGCTGACCTGAG
>NW_022639788.1:16022-16233 GCF_010583005.1 Odontomachus brunneus | reverse complement strand
TGGAAAAGACCGACTCGGGACCACCGTGCCACTCTAGGATTCGGCGCTGCAGCCCGACCGCCGTCGGAAGCCGCCGGAACCGAACGAAGCCCCGTCAAAAACCCTATAAAAGCCGTACCCCCAGAGCGCCCGCAGCAGTTCCGCAAAATTTTTCATAAGTCTTAAACATAATCTTCGACGTAGTGCAGTTCTACACACACAGTCTTACACA
>NW_022639788.1:15462-15753 GCF_010583005.1 Odontomachus brunneus | reverse complement strand
CCCTTCTACTGACAGCCAGCCAACACTGTGAACCCATACGAACGTGTCCTGGCGAGTTACTATTATATCGACACATTACTGCGATAAACAATCGTATACTTCATATACATACCCTAGCATCTAGAATATTCACACAATAAACTATAAGAGATTTATTACTGTCAATATATGCTGTATTTTATCTTAGTCTTACAATTATTATAATCACTTGGCAACACATAGCCTTTGAATATTCAATATAATAGAACCATCCTAGCATAAATACCGGTCTCAAAACCTCTTTAGTATTCG
>NW_022639788.1:14720-15341 GCF_010583005.1 Odontomachus brunneus | reverse complement strand
ATAGCGTTTCTTTCTCTCTCTATCTCTGCTTCAGGTAGCTTAACTGCTCCTGGCAGATTCTTTTGCTTATAATACAGAGCTCTGACAGTTTCGGCAGCGTCTCGCATGCTCCGGAACTTAATTATAAATACAGCGAATTGCAGAGTAGCGCGTGATGAGGATTTCCTAAGCGTGGGATTTCTGAACGAGACTCTGACAGAGCTCCTTGATTGTTGAGCCTTATTAAGAATACACTAAAACCAAATTGAATTTACCATCCTAATATTCCTTACCTATAGATCAAACTTATTTCGATCGTTCTTATAGACTTTTGCTTTTTATTAACTTTTATTTTGTCGTATTATTCAAATAAATCTTCAATGTATTAATTATCTCTTTATTAATTATTAAAGGACGAATAAAGCACGTGGTCAGTATAAATTCATTTTATTCAATTCAATAATTTATCATTTATTATAGTTATCATTACATTATTTCTTACACAACACTACACTCTCTTGAAACTTCCTCTCGGTGCACAGCTCTCCACCTCCCCAGACTATTGCCGGTGTATGCAGGTAGGTCTAAAACAAAGAGAGAGCAAACGTTTCGTTAATCTGAGCGACCAAACGGGACGTTACA
>NW_022639788.1:14259-14694 GCF_010583005.1 Odontomachus brunneus | reverse complement strand
ACGCAAGTGACGCATAAGGCTTCGTTCGATTCGTGCTGGGCGGTGTATGCTAAAGCGATGGTACAATGTGTCGAGTCGAGTCCCGGGAATGCTTTATCGAAAGGATGTTTATATGGTACTGGGGGTATCGGTCGGCACATCTGAAAAGTCAATTTTTATGACTTTGTTAGTAAAATGGCTATATGTTATGGAGGTTAGTGTGCTCGTATTGCGTCCGTTGCTCTGGAGCATGTCAAGGATTCGCCTGTATTTATGGAAACACGGGAGACAATATATAATAGGTTCTATTATCGTGAGATTATGATGGCAATTTAAACAGTAAGCTAATTCTAATTGCCCTAAAGCAAAGCCATGAAAAATGCCGTATCTTAGTCCTAATGGGAGTAATTTTCGAATATAACATTTGGTGCATAAGGCGCCTAGTTGGTTTTGATA
>NW_022639788.1:13877-14059 GCF_010583005.1 Odontomachus brunneus | reverse complement strand
TTTTCGAATATAACATTTGGTGCATAAGGCGCCTAGTTGGTTTTGATATATATATTCTTCTAGTATGGTACATTTTACGTTCAGCATACCAGGGTAAGCTGTCAATACTTCCTGTAATTTACTCATTGTTTGGAATTATGAAGATATTATTATAGGGTGGTTTACTTGAAGGGTTAGTTTTG
>NW_022639788.1:13008-13679 GCF_010583005.1 Odontomachus brunneus | reverse complement strand
CACAATAATAAGTTAGAGGAAACGTGTTTAAAGCCCTCCGTCCGTATGCACCTTAGGTTGCTAGGTTGCTGAGTGTCTGAAAGATTACGGACGGTCCTTGAAGGCTGTGAATTGTACACCAGGAACACCCTGAAACAGAGGTGTACATTAATTATGTTCATCCCGGCTCAATGTGTGAAAGTTTTAGCTTATCCATGTGCACTGTACGTGTTGTGTTTCCGTATTGGATAATAATATTATTATTTAGTAAGATTTCCAAAACTTTATATGGACCGGTATATTGGTCAGAAAACTTTCCTTTTGTAGGTTCTTTTAATAAAAATACGAAATCTCCTTCTTTAAAATTCGTAGGGTTCATATGTTTATCATAATAATATTTATTTCTTTCTTTTGATTTAATTAAGTTTTGCCTAGCTTCTTCCTGGGTTTCCTGCAAATGTTGAAATAAATCGGATAGGTATTCCTTATAGGTCGGCTCTAAATTCTCCTCAAGTGTTTTTTGTGATGAGGGACAGCGGGGTATTCGTCCATAAATTAATTGAAAAGGTGTGTATTGAGTGCTCTCGTGGACACTTTTATTATAAGAAAACATAGCTAAACTCAAATAGTCGTCCCAATTATTTTCCTTCGTAATTTGTGTCTTTAAATACTCGGTTAGCGAGTGATGTGAT
>NW_022639788.1:11507-12868 GCF_010583005.1 Odontomachus brunneus | reverse complement strand
AATAATTTGTCTTTAATCTATTATATGTTTTTGTTACTCCTTTATGCCCGCCTATGGCAGATGAATGATGTTCGTCTATAAGTACATGTCTGTTTTCTTCTCTAGGAGTTTGAATTAGTCCCTTGCAAATTGTTATATTAATATTTTTATCTTCAAAATGTTTTATTAACTGTTTCTGAATATAATTCCAGGGAATATCGTCGAAACGATCCGTTTTTCGTATACTAAATGATTTTAAATTTATTTCTCCTACTACATCTAGGAGGGATTTAATGCAGTTCTTTACGTTGTCTGAGTCAATGATTGTTTGACTATCTAATTTAATAGGGAGTGAAATTAGAACCTTAGTGCCGAAGGCATTTACTTTAGCTCTTTCTAAATTTATATTTTCATATTTTGGAAGGCGTTCGGCTTGTTGGTGTTCCTTTGCACCATTATCATATGGAGTTCCGTTTAGAGTTATAAATATTATTTGATTATCATTTCGTGATAAAAGTGCCTCACGTGTCTCGTTAATTTTTACAAGGGGTTGAGGTCGCGGTAAATTCGCGGGTACGGAATTTGATTCAAATATTTCTTCATCTTCACTACTCTCGGTTTCTTCTATAAACTCTGTGTTTGATTGTTCTTCATCTGAGGTTGAAAATATATTTTCCCATCCTATATTTTGCATCTCGGGCGGGTTTGAATTATTAATATCGTTATCGTCATATGGTATCTCGATTTCTACGATGGATTCTATATCTTGAGGGTCTTGAATATTAGTTGGGGGAAATGTAAATATTTGATTCGTTTCTGTGGGAGGTGATGGTTGGGCATTATCGTCTAAACTCTCAACTGGGGGATGACCTTGTAAAGTGCTCGAATTATCGCGAGTGTTACTATGTTGCTGCCTACTGGGTGCGGTTCGGTAAGAAAACAAGGATTCATTAGAAGATTCATTAAAAATGGAAGGATCTGGAATGGAGAGAGGATTACTCGAGGCGATCGGAGGATTTCTTGATAAAGCGTCTGCATTGCTGTTGAGAGTACCCTTTTTATATTGAATTTCAAATTCATATTCAGATAATTTAGTGCGCCATTTCCATAAACGCGACGAGGGGTCTTTAATTGAATTTAACCACACTAAAGGTTTGTGGTCTGTAATGATTTTGAATTTTCTGCCATATAGATAAGGTCTAAAATGGTTAATACAGTAAATGATAGCTAGACATTCCTTTTCAATGGTTGAATATTTCTGTTCTGCTGGATTTAATACTCTAGAAGTATAGGCAATAGGAAGATCCTTTCCTATTGGTCCTTGGCTTAAAATTCCGCCTACGGCGTAGCCTGATGTATCCGTCGTTAAATTAAAAGAACGA
>NW_022639788.1:8056-8266 GCF_010583005.1 Odontomachus brunneus | reverse complement strand
GAGAGAGAGAGAGAGAGAGAGAGAGAGAGAGAGAGGGGAGGGGGAGGGAGAGAGGGAAAGGGAGAGAGAGAGAGAGGGGGGGAGGGAGGGAGAGAGGGAGAGAGTATATATCGTATCCGGAATAAGAAGAGCGAAAATTGATGGATAGATTAATTGTAATCCTGCTATAGGCTCGAATACGAATAAAGTATTTTATTAAATTTTATTGAT
>NW_022639788.1:4860-7865 GCF_010583005.1 Odontomachus brunneus | reverse complement strand
GTTTGTGAAGTCTGAGCGACCGGCTTCGGCGGGAATGGTCTTAATGACGCGCGAATCTCAATAAAATGATTTCTCGAATATATATAATAAAATACCCTCGTTCTGTGGGGAAGGCAAGTCGGGTGTTATAGATACTGGTACGCCGAGTTTTGCCGTGCGCGTTAACCACTGTTGTAGGCGCTCTCTAAATGTTCTGCCACTTCTCCTTGACATCTAATTATTTAAATTATAATTTAAAGTGATTGAAATTTCGTTAATAAACTCCGAGAGGACTGCTTCATGCAGCTGAGAGACGAAAAGATATAAGTGTGAAAGAATTAGGTAAAAGTAACACGGTCGCCCTTAGGGAAGCGTGCTGTAACTTGACACGGAACACGGATGCGGCCGTTTAAGAGGTATTAAAACAAATGATCATAAAAGAAAGGAATTTATTTTAATGTATATTTGTTGGCTTTGTGACGTCAAACAATTATAATTATTGTAATGATAATAGTTGTTATAATAATTGGAAAGTGATAATAAAATTTGAGTCGAGTTGGCGGTAATGAATTTCTTATAATTTGTCATGTAAATACTCAAAAGCTAATATAATAGTAACTTACGATTATTGTGTAGTAGCTGTGCGTCGCTCTTATAATAATTCGCCAGGACACGCTCGCAAAGGTCGGTCGGTGTTGCCGGCGGTCAGTCGAAGGGCCCGGGCGGTGGCCTATTGGTAGCAGGCGACGGCCGGAGCGGAAGTAGAATATTTCGGTATCGTTTCCGAATTGTGTAATATCGTGTAGTAATGTGTAATTTCTCCCGAACAAATGCTTCGTAGCAACGGGTCGGCGAGACTAGTTAATACAGAGGTTGAAGTGTAAAAATTATGTGTTACAGAATAATATATGTGTGTCTGAGAAAAATGTCGAGTAACTACTGACAAAATTATGTTTTGCACTGTGTATAAAATGTTGAAGTAGTACTGCTACTACTGAATTAAAATTATGTGTGAGTGTCGCGAGGAAAAATGATGAACTGAACTGAACTAAAATTATGTGTGTCGTAATGAAAAATGGTGAAGCACTGCGATTGCGACTCCTCGCGACTACTCGCGACTGTGACGACTGCGACTACCCGCTCGCGCGCTCCGGTGGCAAGACTTATATAGGCTCCGGCGGCTTCCGACGGCGGCCGGGCTGCAGCGCTGAATTGCAGGGTGGCATGGTGGTCCCAAGTCGGCCTTCATTAAAGGGATTCCACTACTCTTCAGCTTCCTGGTACTGCATGCGGGTGGCTGAATGACGTGATGCACGGTGGCGTGATGCATAGCGACGCGATGATATCATTTTGTTATCGTTCGTTCGTGTCCATGCGAGTTCGCAACGCGAATATTTTATATTATTCTAATTGTATTAATAATTCTGTTGTTATGTATGGCCTTTTATACTTCCCCATTAATTGCAATAATATATTATCATACTAGAGTGCTTTTATTGTGCTGTTGACGATTTTATAATTTAATCTTGGCCCTTTTTAACAATTGAATTATTAAATCCGCTGTTAAAATAGGTTTTCGCTTAAAATACTACTTATTTTATTACTCAGTTAGCACAAATCGCCCAATGGCCACTATGGCCTTTTAATATTATAGTGACGCGAAAGTTTTAAAGTTTTTGGAGGCCTGGACGTTACAAGGGGTACATTCCATCATTAAAATCTAGGGACGGCATATATCTAGGTAATGCCGTAGTTTCTAATAATAAAGGCAAAGCATATATTCCAATTGTCAATACAACTTCTGAGGAAATTAACGCTGAGGTCCCCTATGTCGAATTATTCGACTTTGAAACTTTGGATACACTTGAGATCCCTGACCGACGCCAGGAAAATCTCAGTGTTAGTACCGCTTCCCGAGGGCTTGCCGGTACTCACGGTCCGTCTGATTCCCCTTCAGTCCTTGAGACAATTTCCCCTCACGTTGAATCCTCAATTTCTACTTCCTTAGACACACAGAACGATCACGACCGAGGGCCCGTGACTGCCTGTGGTGCCGTTAATACACACTTCAATCCCACTTCTCCAGCGAGAGAAGATTTAATATTAAACTTGCTGCGCCTTGAGCATTTAAATAGTGAAGAAGAAAGACACGTAAAAGCCCTAATTCATGAAAATTCAGGTAGATTCCATTTACCAAATGAAAGATTAGAAATTACCAGTTTTGCTGAACATTCGATCCCCACAACGAATGAAGTACCAATTCACGTAAAGCAATATAGGTTTCCACCTATTCATAAAGAAGAGGTAGATAAACAAGTTAATGATTTATTACAAAAAGATGTTATAGAACTTTCAAGATCCCCCTATAATTCACCTCTTTGGATCGTTCCTAAAAAGGCCGATTCACACGATAATAAAAAATGGCGTATGGTAATCGACTATCGACTTATAAACGAAAAAACTATAGGAGACGCCTATCCTCTTCCGAACATTACAGACATTTTGGACCAACTAGGTAATGCAAAATATTTTTCCATATTGGATCTTGCATCTGGTTTCCATCAAATCCCAATGTCCCTTAAGGACGCTCCTAAAACTGCTTTCAGCACGCCATATGGTCATTATCAATTTAAAAGAATGCCCTTCGGACTTAAGAACGCACCAGCCACTTTTCAAAGATTAATGGACAATGTACTGTCAGGTCTTCAAGGTAATGAACTTTTTGTCTACATGGACGATATTGTAATTTATGCCCGTTCTTTGGAGGAACATAATATAAAATTTAAAAGACTAATGAAGAAATTAAAAGAAGCTAATTTAACCTTGCAACCCGATAAATGTGAATTTTTGCGTCACGAAGTAGCTTACCTCGGGCATATAATAAGTTCAGACGGTGTTAAACCAGATCCGTCAAAAATCAAATCCATCAAGGAATTTCCTACACCAAAAACTCAGAAAAACATTAAAGAATTTTTAGGACTTTCCGGATATTATAGACGTTTCATTTCCAACTTTTCCAAAATAGC
>NW_022639788.1:2594-3950 GCF_010583005.1 Odontomachus brunneus | reverse complement strand
CAACCTGATAAATGTGAATTTTTGCGTCACGAAGTAGCTTACCTTGGGCATATAATAAGTTCAGACGGTGTTAAACCAGATCCGTCAAAAATCAAATCCATCAAGGAATTTCCTACACCAAAAACTCAGAAAAACATTAAAGAATTTTTAGGACTTTCCGGATATTATAGACGTTTCATTTCCAACTTTTCCAAAATAGCCAAACCCTTAACTGATTTATTAAAGAAAGATAGACAATTCGATTGGGGATAACAACAAGCACAAGCTTTCGAAAATCTGAGAAATTATTTAATCACTGAACCTTTGTTACAATATCCCGACTTCTCACGACCCTTTAACTTAACGACAGACGCGTCAGGATTCGCCATAGGCGGAGTTTTAAGTCAAGGACCGATCGGAAAGGATCTTCCGATCGCGTACACTTCAAGAATTCTGAACTCAGCAGAACAAAATTATTCTACGATAGAAAAGGAATGTCTGGCTATTGTATATTGTACTAATTATTTTAGACCATATTTATACGGAAGAAAATTTACAATTATTACCGACCATAAACCTTTAGTATGGCTCAATTCAATTAAGGACCCATCTTCCCGACTGTGGAAGTGGCGCACTAAACTATCAGAGTATGAATTTGAAATCCAATATAAAAAAAGAACCCTTAATAGTAATGCAGATGCTTTGTCGAGGAATCCTCCAATTGCCTCAAGCAACCCCCTTTCTATTCAAAACCCCTCTATCCCTAATGAATCCTCAAATGAATCTTTGTTTTCTTACCAAACAGCACCCAGCAAACCACGCTGTAGTGACACTCGCGATAGTTCTCGCCCCACGATAAGACCCTTACCAAACGAACCATTGATCGAAGATCCAGATGACAATGCCTTACCTTCACCCCCCATAAACACGGAACACGCATTCCCATTCCCTCCAACAGTCACTCAAGATTCTCCAACTATAAATAATGAAGAACCAGCTATGGAAATAGTAATACCTTACAATAATAGTAATAGTGACACTAATAATGTACTCCAACCAGAAACTCGAAATATAGAATGGGATAATATATTTTCAAATTCAGAAGATGAACAGTCAGATCAAGAAATAATAGACGAAACAGAAAGTAGTGACGATGAAGAAATTTTTGAATCAAATTCCGTACCAATCAATATACCACAACCACAACCGCTTATTAAAATTAATGAAACCCGCGAACCACTTCTTTCACGCAACGACAATCAAGTAATATTTATAACTCTGGACGGAACCCCATACGATAATGGTGCAAAAGAACACCAGCAAGCCGAACGTCTTCCAAGATACGAAAACATTAATTTAGAAAGAGCTAAGATTAAT
>NW_022639788.1:1795-2584 GCF_010583005.1 Odontomachus brunneus | reverse complement strand
TGACGATGAAGAAATTTTTGAATCAAATTCCGTACCAATCAATATACCACAACCACAACCGCTTATTAAAATTAATGAAACCCGCGAACCACTTCTTTCACGCAACGACAATCAAGTAATATTTATAACTCTGGACGGAACCCCATACGATAATGGTGCAAAAGAACACCAGCAAGCCGAACGTCTTCCAAGATACGAAAACATTAATTTAGAAAGAGCTAAGATTAATGCTTTTGGCACTAAAGTTCTAATATCACTTCCGATTAAAGTAGATAACCAAACAATTGTAGACTCGGACAATGTAAAAAATTGCATTAAATCTCTCCTGGATGTTACGGGAGAAATAAACCTTAAATCATTTAGCATGCGTAAGACAGACCGCTTCGATGATATTCCCTGGAGCTAAATCCAAAAACAATTCATAAAACATTTTGAGGATAAAAATATTAATATAACAATTTGTAAAGGACTGATACAAATTCCCAGGGAAGAAAATAGACAAATGCTTATAGAGGAAAACCACTCGTCTGCAATAGGCGGACACAAGGGAGTCACAAAAACTTACAATAGATTAAAGACAAATTTCTCATGGCCAAACATGAAAAGAGATATTCAGAAATTCATTCAACAATGCAGGGAATGCCAATTAAAAAAATTAACACGAATAAAAATAAAACAACCCATGATCATTACGGATACACCAGGAACCGCTTTCGATAAAATCTCATTAGACATAGTGGGACCTTTGCCCGCGACTAATAAAGGAAATACATATATCCTAACAATTCA
>NW_022639788.1:1435-1784 GCF_010583005.1 Odontomachus brunneus | reverse complement strand
CACTAGCACCGCGCGCACACAATCAATTCGAGATTGCCAAATTTGCTATTCGGCTTACATAGAAGCAATTACTGAAATCAAAATTCACATGGGAATAGATCCCGCAAATATAAGTAATTTTATTTACGATCACAAAAGGGAAGAGATAATCGAACTGTCCATTTGGACAGATGAGGAATCGCCAGAAATTAATACCCATCTGTTAGATGACGAGGATCAGTAAACCACATATTTCACATTACTACTTTATATATTATACTTAAACGTATTACTATACTTCATATATAATTTAATTCAAGCCGTAATCATTTTATTCACAACGATGCGTTATTACAATACCATTTACATA
>NW_022639788.1:990-1158 GCF_010583005.1 Odontomachus brunneus | reverse complement strand
AATAAAAAAAAAAAAAAAAGAAAAAAAAATAATAAACATAATAAAAAATAATAAATAAAAAATACATTAAGATAGTAATATAAGTATATACATATATAACAAAATATATAAAGGAAAAATATACAATAACAAATATAAACAATATTCTTATATTAATATATTATTATA
>NW_022639788.1:511-808 GCF_010583005.1 Odontomachus brunneus | reverse complement strand
TCGACACCTCAACATAACATCTGTTTCGCTCCTCAATTCAGGAGACTGCAACCTGGACATTAAAACAACCAACGACACGAACGTCTACGTCCAACTATTCCAACTGTCAGAATACAACTATGCCGAGGTCACTCAATGCAAAATCGAGGTGCAGCGCCATATCTACTATTGTGGAATGCATTCCCACATATCCATCGTAAGAGGCGGATACTCCAGCTACATAGACGACATAGGACGAAATCATTGCCTGCAGATGCATGAGACCGGAGCAGCCAATATCGGTCTCAATCGCGTTGA
>NW_022639788.1:0-180 GCF_010583005.1 Odontomachus brunneus | reverse complement strand
CTCTCATGACAACTAAGGAGATTCCACTCTGCGGCTATACACTGCAACGAACAGAACATCCAAAATTATTCATCGTAGAAACGTCAAAAGGAAATGAACCAAAACACCGAAATGACATCTCGGTAGACAGTCTCGACATCTTTAGTTACGTAAATTCAAAATTTGTCTACGTGGAAAAAC
>NW_022639787.1:175383-177116 GCF_010583005.1 Odontomachus brunneus | reverse complement strand
CAGGATGATAAGTCGATGAAAAAATATAAACTTAATTTATGTGCTGTTCGAACCATCAAAGTATTAATAGCTGGGCAGTCTTATAAGGTTATGAATGCTATATTTCACAATGGATCAAGTATTGATAATGGTCATTATACAAGTATATGTAGAGAAGGAACCTCTAATGTCTGGATTGAAGCTGATGATATGCAATTTAAAAAAAGATCATGGTCAAGAGGCTCTAAGGATATTTATATACTTTTTTTGTAAATAACTAATAAATAAATAATAATATTAGGTGAAGTAAAAAGTTCTGAGCGTTTTTTCGCTTTATTTCGACGATGAAATTAACATAGTTAGGATTATCCGATTTCGATCAAATATGCGCCGTTTTGTTCGATAACTTTTGTCCATTTTGAAGGCAATTTCATAATTCCGCGATTGAAGAAGTCCTCGTCCAAATGGTAAAAAACTTGACCTGCTCATTTTCACAAGCCTCTCTTGAGGCCAGTTTTGTACCATCAAGAAAATTTTGCAAATGCTTGAAAAGGTGATAATCGCTTGGTGCCAAGTCTGGACTATACGGCGGGTGCAATAGAACCTCCCATCCAAGCTCTCGGAGCTTCTGGCGCGTCGTTAATGATGTGTGCGGCCTGGCGTTGTCTTGATGGAACACAACACTCTTTTTCCTTTTGGCCAATTCTGGCCGTTTCTGGTCGATCGCCTTCAATCTGGTCAGTTGTTGACAGTAGAGGTCCGAATTGAGTGTTTGGCCCGATGGGAGCAGCTCATAGTGGATGATTCCTTTCCAATCCCACCAAACACACAGCAAAACCTTCTTGGCCGTTAATCCGGGCTTGGCGATCGTTTGGGCCGGCTCACCGCGATTGGACCACGATCTTTTTCGGCTGTTGTTCTCGTATGTGACCCATTTTTCATCACCAGTCACCATCCGCTTCAAAAATGGGTCGATTTCGTTACGTTTCAGCAAAGAATCGCAGGCATCAATTCGGTCCAAAAGGTTCTTTTGCGTCAATTCGTGTGGCACCCATACATCGAGCTTCTTCTTGAGACCAGCCTTATGCAAATGGTTCCAAACGGTTTTCTGGCTAATCTTCAGTTCCTGGGCAATGGAATAAGTGCTCACATGCCGGTCCGACTCGACGATTTCCATGATTTTATCGACATTTTCGACGATTGGCCTACCAGAGCGTGCCTCATCTTCGACGTCCATATTACCAGAACGGAATCGTTGGAACCACCGCTTTGCTGTTGCATTCGATACTGTATTGGGTCCATAAACAGCACAAATTTTTTTGGCCGCCTGCTCCGCCTTGGTCGTAGTAATACTGAAGAATGTATCGAATTTTCTCTTTTTTTACCTCCATTTTGGAACGCTGTAACACACAACTGGCTTGACCAAACACAAAACTGTCACAGAACTTTTTTTGAAGCGTAATGTCACCTTTAAATCGCCGTATAGTATGACCCGATGCGATGTATATATCGTGAGATATGGCTCACTAAAGACATCTAGCGGAAAACGCTCAGAACTTTTTACTTCACCTATTATAATATATATACAGGGTGGGCCATTTTAATCTCCCCACCTGAATTTCTCGTAATCTAAGTCAGATAGAGAAAAATGGTCCAGACAAAAGTATTAGGACCTTAACTTAGTTTCCGCCCGCAAATGTTAGATGGCAATGCAAACAGTTCTAGTAGTCATTACTAACGAAACAGGTAGTTTG
>NW_022639787.1:168742-169723 GCF_010583005.1 Odontomachus brunneus | reverse complement strand
ATGACATATATTTCAAAGGTCCTGTCTGTTGCATGATACGTGGGTAGTGAAGTATTAAATGAAATTTCGGTTTTATTGTATCGTCGAATAAATTGATATATAATTTATGATGTTCACTTGTTAACTTTTTTAATAAGCTAATGTTTTCATCAGTTACTTCTTGTGCCATTATAATAGATAACATTTTCTGCAAAAGTATGTATAATTTCCAAGTTTTATTCTTTTTAGGAATAAGATCACCAATTATTAAACCTAAATATTGCCAAAGAGTGGCCATTTCACTTGCAGAATAAATTATATACTTTTTTTTTAAAGCGTCTACGTTAAACAAAGGTGGTTTATTTATAAAAGGATTATCTCCGTAATCAAAGGAATAAATTCTACTATTAAGTGTTTCAAGAGAAAATAACTTGTCCTTATATATTAACTTAAATAAAAGTTGACCTAAGTCATAGCGATAAACTCCTTCGAATAAATCATGCATTACATCGACACTGCGATTTATTGTGATAAATTTGTTATCGAATGAAAAGTGCATTCCTCTTTAATATCATGACTTGATAACATCTGTCGCATAATTTTCAACATTTCGGAGTAAATATATATATATACATAAAGAGAGAGGAAAAATTATGAAAATCTATATTCAAAATATTATTAAAATATAGAAATATCTAAATATTTTCCATAATATTTATTGTAAACAAAAAATTAATATTTTGTAAATATTTCTATAAATATTGCACATGAAAAAAATAAATATAATTATTTATAATTATTATATTAATAAAGAAATAAGAAAATCGAAATTTAAATTGGTAATGTACATTAGAAAAAAATTCTTTAAATAAAAGAAATGTATTATGTTACATACAATTTCTTAACTTAAAAAAATATTTCTTAAATTTTAGAAAATATATAATAAATATAAAGAAATATTTTTTTAAATTTGTAAAATAAGCTGTAAAATTATGAATTTAT
>NW_022639787.1:168512-168590 GCF_010583005.1 Odontomachus brunneus | reverse complement strand
ATAAAATACTTACGCAGAACATTTAAATACTTAAATACTAATATATAATATTTAAATCAATATTTAAATACTAATATA
>NW_022639787.1:168430-168502 GCF_010583005.1 Odontomachus brunneus | reverse complement strand
AACAAGTTTTTAAATGTAAAAATACTAATTATGTTTCAAATTATTTTTATGTTTCAAATTAAAGTTTCTTTT
>NW_022639787.1:163418-164521 GCF_010583005.1 Odontomachus brunneus | reverse complement strand
TGAATTCGAAACTTTATATGCAAAAGCTAGTGCATATGCAGAGAAATATAAAATTTAAATAAAAGTTCCAAGGCTTGCTATCCAAAGATCAATTAATCCGATAACCTATTACAAATCCAATATATTTATAAATTTTCTCGACCATTTCATCATGCAAATGAATGAAAGATTTCTCATTCATGAACAACTTTTATCCAGTTTTCAGTTTCTATTAGCACCTTCACCTTTAGACCAGCATAATTTGCATCTTTTAAAAAATATTCTTAAAACGTATAAAGCTGATTTGCAATGCAACACAGAACAGAATTGGTGAATGAGTATGAAATTTGGTATAAAAGAGTGGAAATGTTAAAACGCCCGTTAAAAAATGTAGAAGATGCGTTAAATAATTGTAATTCAATTATTTGAGAAAATATTTGTATTCTTTTACGTATTTTTGCTACTTTACCCGTGTCGATTTGCGAAAACGAGAAATCATTTTCGATATTACGACGTCTGAAAACCTATTTGCGAAGCACATAACTTCAGAAAATCGTTTAAATGGATTGGCGCTCATGAATCTTTATACAGATTTAATGCTATCTGTTGAAGATGTTTTAGATGAAATAGCTAAAACGAACTTAAGAGGACTTATTTAAATAATAAAGAAAAAAATAAATAAAAACAAAATAAAAAATACAACAGTAAAAAATACATATAATGAAAAATTAAAAAATTTAAAATTTAAAAAATTTAAAAACTTTTAAAAAATTAAAAAAAATAAAAAAAAACAAAAAAATTAAAAAAAGAATAAAAATAGGATCAGAAGTTTCACCACGTCCTCGTCGTTGATCCTGGAGTAAAAGCTAAGCGTGAAACCTAGAAAAATATCAAATAATTTTACCGAAAACCCCCCCCATGACCGAGGTCAGGATCCGGTAGTGGTTTGAATTAATGTTTTTTTTCTGTGTATGCTACTCCTTTCATTCCAAATTGTATTATATATAAATTGTGCGTGTGTATTCAATATATTGATTGGAGCACGCCAAGTTTTTGACCCCCGATGTTAAGTTTTTCTCTCTCAATTTGATATTTCGATATTTCAACGTTCAATTATTAATATT
>NW_022639787.1:161860-163408 GCF_010583005.1 Odontomachus brunneus | reverse complement strand
GGAACAAATTTTCTATGGTTCCAATTGTTTTGTAACGACTGAATTTTATTATCTCTGCGTATATTTTACAGGTTTATTTACAAGTTTTATGACTTTAAATACACAGAAAAAAAGTGCTGTTGTATCAACAGCATTGGTGTAATTGAAATAAATATAATTGAAGCAACATCAATATTAATGAATAAAAAGCAACAGACTGTTGTTTTAATAATCTAGATACTTGGTCCAATAACACCATCGTATTTGGAAAATGTAATTGAAAGATAGAAATATATATATATATATATACACATATATATATATGGGGGATTTCATATGAAGTGATCAAGCTAAAAAAAATTTTTTCTCCAATTATGTTTAAACTCGGGGCATTTGTAGCCCTATTAGGTGGTAATATTTGGTAGAAAAATTTTTCCATTTGCTCCAATATTTGAGGAGGGGGAGGGGGTGAAAGTTTTGGGGGCCCGTTTCATTAAACAATTTTTTTCAGATAATTAAATGAATAAAAAAAATTTATGAATATCAGTTTCGATATGTTTTTTTATGCCCTTTCGATTGGTAAAATGCATTTAAAAAAAAAAAATTTTTGATTCAAAAAACTCAAAGTTAAAAATAAAAATGACTTTTTTTGGAAGAAAGACACGATTTTTTTTATTTTTTATTTTTTTAAATGAAAGCTGAGATTTTTTCCTATAAGAACATATAGTTCCGAAAATGGGCCTAGAATGTTAAATTCATGAAAATTAGAGTTTATCTGCTGACTCGAGCGCCGCGGACAAGAGCGCGAGGCTGCAGTTGACTGTCTAGTATAAGGAGGCGAACGTTAACGCTCTCTGCATTTAACAGGGTTGAGACTGTCATTTTGTGAATGCCTGCATTACGCTAACGCATAAATTTGGAAAAAATTTTGAAACTTGAAACCTAAATAAATAAAAATTTATAATTTTTAAAACGTAAAATCCTTGAGAAAGATAAATAGTGTACTTGAGCTGAAAAAGTGAATTTATAATTATATCTGAAGTCGTTAAATACTTACATCCCTTTAAGTAATGTCCTTCAGTTTTCGCTGTTTTCTTTGTCTTTTTTTACTTTTTGGGCAATAATCACTTTTTCAATAAATCTTATTTTAAGTTTTTTTGCAGTTACTTGGACGTCATCCTTTCTACTGTAAAGTATTTCAGTAATATTTGCTCCTATTCCGTCACATGGTCCCTTACTATGAGATGTCGGTTCAAAATGCCATTCATCGAATGAAACCCTTGAACTGTATTCTGAAGAACAAACGCATAGTTTTCAGCAAAATCACATGATATTATGAATTCATCCATTTTTAAATTTGTCTTCAAGTTTTTGAGGAATAATGCTTCTTGTTTACAAATAAAATCGTGAGTTCTTAACTTGATCAACTGCTCACAAAGTTCATCGGAAAAATCGTTAATATTCAGTGCACGACTGCGCAGATTACTTCGATTTCGCGTGCGCACTGAGTTATGGAATCGGGACGCTCATAGAAAGGTTAGTTTCATAATCGGCTACAAGATGGCGCGA
>NW_022639787.1:155043-158542 GCF_010583005.1 Odontomachus brunneus | reverse complement strand
ATATTAGTACCGCATTGCTGAAATCTTCCGGATTCAGAATGGGTCTATTATAAAAAGTGGCGAAAACACGAGAGGCACCAGTCCAGCCTGCCGCACGATTAATAATATCCGTTGAAATTCCCTTTTTTGCCGCTCGCGAAGTCGAAGCATGACGAGTGCTGTGAGCCGAAAAAAGAGTCGTGTCAACGCCACAGTCTGTAAGACCCTGTTTGATCCACCGGCTGATCGTATGTGTGGTAACTGCCTTATGAGGTTTATGGAGAGAGATAAATAATGAATCGCAGGTGGAAGGACGCAGCGCTTGAGTTCGCGATAAGTAAGTTTCCATAAGATGGACAATACAAATACTCTCGTGACCCGTAAATCTAGAGAAACAAAAAAGGGGTTGAGCCCGACCCGGTGCAGAAGTCTTTATGCGGATAGGTATACGAATCATGAGTTTGTCCTGTAACGACATGTGAGAGAGGCGAATGGAAAAAAGAGTCTGCGCTCGATGACCCGTGCCAAGGGCAAGAAGGAGCACTAGCTTAGTGGTAAGAGTCTTGAGAGCCACTGAATCATATGGATATATATCCGCAAGCTTTGCGATCACGGGAGCCGGATCCCAGACGAAGTCGTATCTCGGATGAGGTGGTTTGAGAGCGGCTACGCCCCGGCAGAAGCGCCTAATCATCGGATGATTGCCGATTTCGTTATTAGAGACTAGAGATATTGCCGACCTAAACGTGTTGAGGGTCGAGTATGACGACACCTGAGACAACTCAAGTGAGAGAAAATCTAGCACTTGTGATACGGTCGGCGAATAGAACGGAAAATTGTTCTGTCGACAATAGATCCACCAAGAACGGAGAGGGCGAGTATACTGACGGATGGTGTTGTCCGAAAGCGAAGCCAAGAGCGTCGGGATAGCTGAAGGAGGAGTTAGGCGCGCCTCGAAAGCCTTCCAGATAACTTCCCTGCCGCCAGGGAAAGTGTCTTCCATGTTGGGTGATGAGACCTGAAAGGCGAGGAGAGAAGAGATTGATGAGGAGAAAATATAAGCGGTTCAGTAAGCAGCAGACGACGAAACAGAGGGAACCAAGGCTGTGAAGGCCACCATGGCACTATCAGAGTGCCCCTTGCCTCGTCGTCGACAATCTTTCGTAGAACCCGGGATAACAAAATAAAAGGGGGGAAGGCATAAAAAGTTAAGTCTGTCCATACTAGGGTAAATGCATCGACCGCGATGGCGCCTGGATCGGGGAACCAAGAAACGTAGGACTCACATTTGTTATTAACGACTGATGCGAATAAGTTGATATCAAAAGGACCGAAAGATTCTAACACAGATCCGAACGCCTCACCCGACAGTGACCATTCGGTGTCAGGATCCGCTCTACGTGATTCCGTGTCAGCAATGTCGTTATCAACCGAGGAAACATAGGATGCAAAAACGTAAAGCTCTCGATCTTCACACCAGCGCCAAATTTGTTGCGAAATGTCGGCGAGGTGTGGATATTGAATTGACCCGAATTTGTTTATATACGCTATAGCTGTGGTATTATCAATGCGAAGAAGGATATCGCAGCCGCGAAGGTCGACCGCGAAGCAACGAAGCGCATGGAACGCCGCCTTGAGCTCCAAATAATTGATATGCTGGGCTTTGTCAGACTCTGACCACCATCCGTGAGTGCGTAAGTCGCCACAAGAGGCACCCCATCCCTTCAGGGAGGCATCTGAGAAAATTTCTTTAGCAAAATGCCCTGAACGAATTTTATTGGCCTGGCACGGATCAGAAAATACTCGAATCCACCATGTGAAATCGTCAAAAAGATGAGGGAGAAGCCTCATCTTGGCCTCGTAGTTATCGTTATGAAGGCGCAAAGCTAGAACCTTTTCGCGCTCGAAAGCCTTCGTATATAGTAGTCCGTACTGAACGGCTGGGCACACGGAAACAAGTGAGCCAATAAAACTCGCGAATTCGCGGATGGAGCATTGGACTTTGCCCGCCATATTCAACGTAAGGCGGAGTAACCTATCCCGTTGGAGTGGCGGAATAGAGATAGATTGAGCGACAGAATCAAAAATAAAGCCTAGATACTGGCATGAAACAGACGGATGTAACTGTGATTTTGAGAAATTAATAACAAAGCCTAGAGACTGAAGAAAGGTAAGAACCGTCTCTATGTGAGCCTGGCATTCCGTGAAAGATGATCCTAATATAAGGAAATCGTCTAAGTAGATGATGCATTGAATCCCTCGCATGCGAAAGTAAGCAACCACTGGCCGCATAATTTTTGTAAATATAAAAGGAGCCGTGGCGAGACCAAAAGGCAGGGCCGTAAACTGATAAAACTGAGATCTCCATCGAAATCTCAAGAATTTTTGATGTGACGTACAAATAGAAACCGACAGGTAAGCATCTTCTAAATCGACCGATGCCATATACGTGCCCGGCAACATTAGGCGAACTACTGTGCGCCAATCTTCTAATTTAAAATGCGGTGGTTCCAGATACTGA
This sequence comes from Odontomachus brunneus, assembly GCF_010583005.1. Taxonomy (NCBI): domain Eukaryota; kingdom Metazoa; phylum Arthropoda; class Insecta; order Hymenoptera; family Formicidae; genus Odontomachus; species Odontomachus brunneus. The sequence continues at coordinate 156,042 of NW_022639787.1, read as the reverse complement.
TTTAAAGCTCGCAGGTTTAAAATAAAACGTGAGCCGCCCGAAGATTTCGGGACCAGAAAAAAGGGCGATAGGTACTGATCAGTACTCGGCACAACCTGTTTGATGGCTCCCTTTAACAAAAGACGCTGAATTTCAGAGTCACAAATTAAGGCAGTAGACATGGAAAAATGTGGCTTAGATCGCACGGAACGCGGAGAAGGCTCAGATGAGAATGGAATACGATAACCTCGTATCGCGTCTAAGACTAAGGCGTCAGAAGTGATATTAAGCCATTTCTCTAGGAAAAAGCTTAGACGACCCGCCATGCTTACTTCGGTTAGTGATGACGGAGAGCCCGGGAGCGAGACTGTGAGCGTGGGCGACGGCTCTTGTAGTGGAAGGCTCCTGACGGGCGAGCCGTGTCGAAGCGAACAGGAGCTCTTCTGTTTCTCGACAATTGTGGCCGAGTTCGAAGCAACGATGTTGGTTGGGAAACCGGCCCACGGCGTACTTGTTGTGGCGGTTTCTTGCCCCCTGGTATAAGCGCAGGTGCTTTGGAGACATCGCGACCCACCCGTTCGCATGTCTGAGTCGCCTTGAGATTCTCGGCAAAATTCTTGCCGAAGAGAAAATCATCCACCAGAGCCCCGTCCGCCGCATTCTTGCCGAGGATGTTCAGGGAAGGCTTGGTGAAGGCTCTCCTGTTAAGCGAGAGCCTGTAGTGGTGGTCAGCAAGCAGATGAAGACCCTCCGCAAAACAAGTTATAGCCGAAGTGGCCTCGGTGGGCAAGGCGTTTGTCACTTCCGGTTTCAATAGGATGGAGATGGCTGCTCCAAAGGCGTGGAGACAAGCACCAACCTGCGTTTGCAAAAGAGACTGATATTCGTCTCTTTTAATCACAGAAGGCGTCAAGGCCGGAAGAAGCTCCTTATTAAGCTTAGGCGGGGCGAGACCCGCCAGATCTCCTTTTGTCTCGTACTTGGCAAGAAGCTTCGAACGAAGGTCATCAGATAAGCCAC
>NW_022639787.1:152002-153616 GCF_010583005.1 Odontomachus brunneus | reverse complement strand
ACAAATAATGCTATCAATTCAATTATGTGAAATAATTGAAACAAATCAATTGCAAAGTTAATGCTATTGTGGTTGGTGCAAATGCATTATTTTGTTAATTTAAATAAAATTTATTTTATTTGTGAACGTTCTGTACATTAGTACTACAAAACAATTATTTGATACAATTATCAGATTATACTTACATGTTATTGATTCATACGCAATTGTATTTGTAAGAGAAATAGAAATGTTTTTATACTGTTTACACATTTATTTGATGTAATCAACACATCGTAATCATTAATAGTGTTGTGTGCATATATATATGAAAATATTAAGAAGTACATATTTAAATACATTAACTGAATATATATGGTAATTAGTATGGAACTTTCTACTTCCTCTGAATAAATATATACGTATGATTCAATAAAATTTAAGTACACTAAGGAAAATATCGAAAAACAGGTAAATATTTCTTTAATACTAAGAACGTACTTATTTGAATCTAAATTTTATTTATTTAAAACAAGTAAATAATTCAACTTCCAAATTTACTTAGTTCAAGTAAACATAATTTATATTTAAGTAAATATGTTTTTAATACCCATCAAAGAAATATTTATTTGTTGTTAGAAATGTTTCTCTCAATATATAACATCTGATACAAATAATGCTATCAATTCAACTGCACACTAACGATATTAGTCAAAATAACGATACAATCATTTTTTTATATTTAGTGTAAGAAAATAATCCATTTGTGCTAACTGTTCAGATAATCGGAATTTCGACATCAAGTACTACAGCGTCACGATTAATGACGAGTATGTAATGACACGTTAGATCTTATTCAAATAAGGCGTTTTTGCCGCGAGACTGCCGACGCGCGCCAGTATTCGCATGGCCCACGCTGTCACGAAATGAAATGCGAGGACGAGCATATACACTCACAGTGATGCGAATTCAAACCTGAACTTGCCAGTTTTTTCTCTCTCTACTTACGCACACAGAGACGCTCGGTCTATCCGTGTGACGAGCTCGTTACACGAATAGACTGAGCATCTCTGTATATATAAGTGAAAGGGGAAAAACGCTGGCAAGCTTGGGCTCGCTGACTCAGAGTGCTTTCCTGCGCGTAGTAATACCGGAACAGCGACGCGACCAATCGGCAGTGAATGTTAGGAGCGCGTGTCTCGGCTCTCCATTGTTTCAGAGATCGTCGCTGAGACACGCTCATCATTCTTGCTCGACTTGACAAAAACGAGTTTGTTGTATCTTCAAACGGTGCATATTATTCATATTATTACCAGGGTTGGGAAGTAACGCGTTACTTCTAGCGACGTTACTATTTCGTTACTTTCTTTTGGTAACGATTTGGTAACGCCGTTACTTTTTTGTATCAGTAACGAAAAAGTAACGGCGTTACATTTCCTTTAGTAACGGGTAACGAAATTCATCGTTACTTTTTTACTATGATGGCTTTTGTACACAGAACGCGGCAACGCTTGCCACGCGATAAAAGTTTGCACACGAAAAACAATTAATGTGCTGCTTTCCGTAAAGCCCATTCTACAATAAGCAATAAATCTTAAGTCATAATAAAATTGACCAATCATTGTCGACTATTAA
>NW_022639787.1:150647-151992 GCF_010583005.1 Odontomachus brunneus | reverse complement strand
ATCTTAAGTCATAATAAAATTGACCAATCATAGTCAACTATTAGAAGGATAATCCACTGTAACTGGTCAATTTTATTGAGACTTTAAATTTATTGCTTATTGTAGAAAGCCTCTAAAGCGTGATCTACAATGAGAACTTAAGCCATAAAATTTAAGCTTTAATCTCTAAGCCGTAAGAAATGATTTTTCTTATAATTGACTGTGATTGGTCAACTTCTTACGGCTTAGGATTTAAAGTTTAAATTTTATGGCTTAAGTTCTCATTGTAGACTCATTGTAGACCACACTTAAGGGGCGTCTCATACGAATTGACATAACAGTAACGTGAGACGTACCGTAAGAACTGACCAATCACTTTGAGTATCGTCGAACCGTAAGGTCGCCATTTTTGTGAATACTCGATTGTAATTGGTCCATTTTTATGGTACGTCTTACGTTACTGTTATGTCAATTCGTGTGCGGCGTCCCTAAAACCCATTCTATATTAGTCATAATCGCAAGATCGCAAGGAAATTGTACCAATCATAATTGATTATTCTTCGATTGCAAGAAGAACAGTTGACTATGATTAGTCAATTTCTTTGCGACCTTGCGATTTGCGACTAATGTAGAATGGGCTTTATGTCGTTATGCAATAATGTGTGCTTCCCGCTTAAATATCTTATATTTTGTCTTTATATATGTATAATTTATGTACTGTCTCTTCTACTATTTGTTTTATATGCCGATTTTAACTTTTTTTTTTTACAAAAGTAACGGAAAGTAACGATTTTTTTATCATTACTTTTCAAATAACGGTAACGCGTTACTTTTTACCGCAAGTAACGGTAACGGTAACGCGTTACTTTTAAAAAGTAACGTTCCCAACCCTGATTATTAGTAAAGTGTGGTGTCTATAGTGAAAATTGTATTGTGAGAGATCATACATATGGCGGATAAAGAGATAGTCAATCTTCTTAAAGCATGGGGCTTCGAAGATAACCTTGCTCAACATTTTGAAAGTGAATATTATATGCATATATTATTTCCAGTATTGTTATTAAGAGAGCATGCAATAAACTTATAATATTAAGATAAAATTTATTAAAAACCAGTTCTTAACATTCGCACGTGCTGTTTGTTCGGGCACGTGATTTAGGCTAATTTATTTTCTCCAGTTGAGAAAATATGTCGATTATTAAAATAAATATATATGTATATATCTATTTCGTTAATACTGTTAAACAAGTACCTAAATTTAACACAGTTTAACACAATTTAACACAGTTTAACACAATTTAAGAGAGTTATCCATGTAACGTTTTCTTGTATAACTAACTATACATATATGTGGTTAGTAGTAACT
>NW_022639787.1:147298-147698 GCF_010583005.1 Odontomachus brunneus | reverse complement strand
GTCAAGAAGGTCTCGCTGCTAATAACGAAAAAAATCTGACCAGCAACGAGACTCCTATAGCGGTAATTGTCGCGCGCAGTACACCAACGGAAAACGGTTTCGGGAAGCGGATTTCGATAAGTTTTCGTGGCGAGACAAAGATGCGATCCAACGATAACCACGTTTTTCTTGCTTCGCGTTACGGCTCGGACTCGTTCTCTCACACCACGAATAAATATTATTATTTATATCGATCTGGCTCGGGCATCGAACCAATCTTTTGCACGCGTGGTATGAGCGATCGACCGCTTTCGAGTCGCGAAAAAGGGGGGGTCGTCATATGATATCAACACCGCGGTTAGCTCAGGAGAGATATACGCGTGTTTTGAACGGTATCGATGCTATTGCTTTGTTGTCCTGG
>NW_022639787.1:146987-147288 GCF_010583005.1 Odontomachus brunneus | reverse complement strand
CGACCGTCATTACCGCGTATATTTTGTCAAGAAATAATCAATTCAATGACAAGTTTCCTTAATTGCGTTAAAATATTTGAAAAAAAAAATACAATTCAATAGAGCCGAATCCTCATCAAAATTTGATTGCCATGTTTAATATTTTAATTAACGCATTTGCACATTATTTCTCCGAATACCAAACAATGCTTCATTTTAAAAAATCAAAATGTTTTATAAAACATATTTGCATATTTATTTGTATTCGCAATTCAAATACTTTTGTATTTACTTTTTGAACAAATTGATACATATTAAATAA
>NW_022639787.1:146906-146977 GCF_010583005.1 Odontomachus brunneus | reverse complement strand
TATAGATATAGAAAACAACAAATTGACATAAGACACTGACATAAAACATAACTGATTTAAAAAAAAAAGTG
>NW_022639787.1:146168-146896 GCF_010583005.1 Odontomachus brunneus | reverse complement strand
AATTGATACATATTAAATAAAAATGCTTGTACAATAATTACTTCTTTATTCCTAGGATAAGCATAACTGTTTCATTCAATCGTTAATATAATAAAATAAAATGCATAACTTGTATATTGGATATTATATTTAATTAACTGAAATATTATTCTGTTTGATATAAGTAGATATATTGCAACTTCATATACATTAATAATTTATTTAAATAATTTTGTGTTTATTTTAAAATCAAATTAATACGTTTGAAATAAAAATGTTTTCAAAACAATCATTTTTTCATTCTCAGGACACAGATTAACGGTTGATTTAATCATACTTGTAAACGAACTAACAATACAACTTATATATTTAATTATATATTCAATTAAATAAAATATTTCTTGTATACGATTTATATCAAAATATAGTTGTTATAATCATATTTATTATTATTATTGTTGTGACGCTGTTGTGTCACCTTGTCAAGAAGGCTCGTTCGCCAAGGCGGTTGTAATAACGTTGACTCTCTTTATTATACCAAATTGCCGTTTATTGTTGTCTCAGATTAAATTAGATGTGAGGCGGGCGATAGGCGATACTCGCGAGATAATAAGTGATGTACTTGTTCAAAGGCGTATCTTGGTAGCTTATACTCTGCTCGATGTCAAGAAGGTCTCGCTGCTAATAACGAAAAAAATCTGACCAGCAACGAGACTCCTATAGCGGTAATTGTCGCGCGCAGTACACCA
>NW_022639787.1:138267-141954 GCF_010583005.1 Odontomachus brunneus | reverse complement strand
TATACAGGGTGTCCCGAAGTCCCATGATGACCCTTGGTGAGAACGTAGAACGGATTGAGGTGAGCAAGAAAGTCCTGTGCCGTTTTGCGATATTCGCAATAGTTTTTGAGAAATTAATTATTTTGTCTCAACAAATCAGCGTACAGAAAGCGGCAGCGGAAAGAAAGATGCCTTCGGCCGACGTGCGACCGTGACACTCGCGAATCGTATCTCGCCGCATCCCTCCGCCCATAGCTACGAGACATAGACTCGCTATGTTAAATATATAATTACATATTTAAATATTTGGTATACATTTAAATATTTATACACACGATGTTTATACACACGATGTTTCAGATCTTAGATGACATTTTTCAATAAAAACATATATATATATGTATTATTTGATATATATGTATATATACCCTAACAAATTATGTTTCCGAAAATTATTGTTTTACTCAACAATTTTCTAAGTATGAAAACGAGTCTTTTCCTCTCTAAAATCTGTAATTTTTATCCGATTTTGCTCAACTTGGTCAAATTCTCTTCGTAATTAGCGCGCGATCTCGTATACGCAGTCTCATTAATCCACAATAACCGGAAGTTTATTTTGTTACAGAAAAACAAGTTTTGACCTCGAGGAATTTTTTCCCAGTCACCAGGATAACCTACATCAACGCGCTTTGGTATTCAAGTATCTACTCATTGTAAGTACGATAATATTATATATATATATATATATATATATATATATATATATATATATATATAATATATATGTGTTTTTATCGAAAAATATCATATAAGATCTGAAACAAATCGTGTGGGTATAAATATCAAAACTTGTTTGTCTCTTTATGTAGAATAAGATGCCGTAGTAAAAAGTATATGTTCCTATTTAAAAAAGCAATGTTGACCTCGACCAGACCTTGAAATGTCACCCAAGGTCAAACACTTAAAATCAGTAAATAGATTTTGCTAAGACTTATAACTTTTATCTAAAGCAATTTTCTGTAAAACTTATATTTCTCGAGGTATTTTATCGGTACGATACTTTTGTCGCACCCTGTATATATAAAACACTCGTAATTATGTCAGAATAGTGTCTAACAAGTCTTTCACAAGTTTAAGCTAACCTAACCTAACCTGTCACTGGTTAATTACTGGTCTTAACGATCTGTAACTGACTGTGCAAGTCTCTTTCAACGAGCTCTAAATATATACTAAATGGCTTCGCTCTATGTGTTCTGGTTCAAAAGTTGCTTTTTGAAAGCTATCTTAGAAATTTTGCTCGTAATGCTTCTAAAATTAACACCTTTTGTTTAATAAAAAATAAAGTAATTGTCACAATCGAGTAATTCCTCCTGGGTCTCATCCCAATTAATGCGAGGAATCTGTATGTTTAGTCTCAAGGATCTAGAATGATCCGTTCAATTGTTATCAACAATAACCTATGTGAAATTTTAGTTGTTCCTCGACTAAGTCTCAACTTTGTACAGCTTCTACAGAGAAAACGGTTCAACCGGTTCTGCAGGAAGCTAGGAAGCTCTTGTCTCACTTTTCACTTTCTAACTACTCAACAATTTTCGAACTATGAAAACGAGTCTTTTCCTCTCTAAAATCTGTAATTTTTATCCGATTTTGATAAACTTGGTCAAATACTCTTCGTAATTAGCGCGCGATCTCGTATATCCAGTCTCATTAATCCACAATTACCGGAAGTTAATTTTTTACAGAGAAACATGTATTGACCTGGAGGAATTTTTTCCCAGTCACCAGGATAACCTACATCAACGCGCTTCGGTATTCAAGTATCTAATAATTGTAAGTACGCTAATATTATTTTTAATCGAGCCTATCACTATTAGCAACAAAGTTGACTTTGAACCTCTATTGTGTAAAAAGTTAGTCGAACTATCACCGCTGACAGTGCCTTTTATTTTATATCTACGCCAATAATTGACTGATTTCAATGCTTCTTGGACGAGCAAGCCCGTAATTATGTCTATTTTATGTAGAAAAATAGTCGGTATCCCCGACGTTACTGTTTACAAATGTTACAAAATAATCTATCGTCAATTTCCGTTATCGGCACTTTGCAATATTGAATCGCTTATAATTTCCCTTCTAATGGACGGAATTGAGCTCACGATGGCTCGTTGGATCCGTAATGGTCCAGTTGACAAGTACTATTCATATGGGCACTCGGAATTATCCTAGAAAACCCTAGCACTGTATGCAAATTCACCTGTCACTTTTACTTATTACACGCGCACTGACAATAGAGATTCTAAGTCCTATCATTGTTTATTTTGGCACGGTAATTACTCGGACTAATTTACGCGTTCCTATATATATATTTATGTTTTTTTCGAAAAATGTCATCTAACACCTGAAACATAAATCGTGTAGGTATATATACATATATTACATATATATCAAATGATATATATATATATATATATATATATATATATATGTGTGGGATATCGCGGGCGCGAAGGCCGCCGCTGCGATTACACGAACGATATAACCGCGGCCCCACCAAAATTACTTCAATGTTCTTCACCGGGTGTGCTCAGGGACAAAAGAAGGATCGCCCTACAGTGCTATCTCCCGATTGCGAGCAACAATAACAACTTTATTGTAACAGACTTACAGACTAACGAAGGTCGCTGACAAAGGAAGGAAACAAACACAGAACTCGCGTGACACTAGCTCGAACGCGATTGGCTGAGAGCCCGGCACGCAGCTGTGCACGTGCACAGCTCGTTGGTTTCTTCATACAAGTCGACCAAGGACAAGAGACGCGCTTGCCTATCCTTTTTGTTCGCGGAACTAATTACTAATTACGCACGCTGAGGCCTCTCAGGTCTCACACAACTCGCATGCGCACCCGCGGCCGCCCACCGAGTCAAACGCGCGGCGTGCGCGGACAGAAACTGGCGCGCCGCGGACACGCGCTGCGGCACGTGGCGATCACGTGTACAACTCACGAGAGAGAAACGCAAACACAGACTGCATCCGCGCATCGGGCGCTCGGAGATGCTGAGGAAGACGCTCGCTGCAATGCACGAAGCGAGCAGCACAAACACTCGCGACAATACATGCCGGCCACGTCGGCACCGCCGGCGTCACGGCTCACAGAACGAAAGAATGCGAAGGACGTGCGTCGCACACAAGGGCACGTCTTGCTAGCGATCGCGTGTACAGCACGGCAGCACGGCAACACGGCAGACGAGCGTCGCGAACGGAAAACTCCGGGAAGAGAGCGGAAAGCCACCGACAATGACCGAGGAGAGACGGCTTCTCTCTAACCACTCGGCTCTCTTACGACTCCTGGTTACGAACGGACAACCTCTCTCACGACTCGACTCTCTCACGACTCGACTCTCTCACGACTCGGCACGCACGAGCTCTCGGCACGGCCGAGAACAGTTGCCGCGGCTGCAGCACCTGCTTCCGTTTCTCGACGCGAGATGTCGGCCGCTGCGCTCCGCGCACCGACGAACGCACACCCGGGAGCTGCCGAACCGCCACATATACAGGGTGAATATTATATACCGGAACACCTGAATATCTCGAAAACAAAGCGTTGTATAAAAAAATGTTAAATACAAAAGTTGTAGTGTTTAAAAAGATCTATTTTATGATATTAACAGTTTGACCTTGAGTTGCGTCATAAAGATCAGGTCAAGGTCA
>NW_022639787.1:125357-137482 GCF_010583005.1 Odontomachus brunneus | reverse complement strand
TCTCTTAGAGCGGATAATCGGAATCGGATTCTCCTTCGAGAGCGGTGGATCGGTTCTGATTCTCTTTCGAGAGCGGATGATCGAATCTCCCGATTACAATTACGCGGCGTTTTATATACCTCTAATCTCGGTTGCTTCGCTATTTACCGCGGTTGTTCGGCGGTCGCGCTGTTTACTGTTTTGGAGGACGCGCTGTCCTCTTGCGCTTTCGGTTCGCGGTGTTCGGCTTGCGTTGTTATTATTACGTAACGATATGCATCGTTACAACTTTATCACGTAGGCTAGGATGATTCGGTGGTTGGTGGTGGATGTCCACGCGGACTTTGGATTCGGGATGGATGTTAGTACCTGGCCTTTGGCGGAGTAATATGGCGTGGGTGGCTCCGGCTGCCCGACGCCGTGAAACGCCATGCATGTGGAAGAACCGCTCCTCCCGATTTCCTGTGTCTGCGTGGAATTTGAACCCATTGACCGTGTCCTCTTTGGCTGTCCCAATGAGGGCTCGCGGTACACCGCCGCAACCGGACGCGTCCCCAGGTGGCAGATAGGGGAACACCCACCAGATATGGTGGATACCGGCGAATAACCCCTCGGGGGAATAAGCCGGCGCGGACCAACGGTGGGGAGAGTTCTGGAGAATGCGTGGGGGCACTTGTGGGAAGGGTGCACCGCAAATCGCGCATCCGAGGAAGGAAACTCTCTTGGGGCGAGTGGGTACCGCCTCCGGGCCCAGCCCGTTAAGCACCCCACTCCTCGGGCGTCCGGGCCCGTTAGTCCTTGGGTGGACGTCCGGAATAGGGGAGGGACACCCCGATAAAAAACCAGCACACAACACACATACATGACTCACACACGCACAACATCTTACACACACGCACATTACACTCACACACACACGTGTCTCCGAAGGGTGTGACCCTGGGCCCCAGAAGGGGGGATCTGGCGTCCGCACTCGTTAGCACTGAGGGTACAGTGGAAAACCAGGGTTGGACACTCCCTGGCCGCCGGATAGTATTGGAACCCACCCGTCCCTAACCAGGGAAATGGAGGCTGTTCCACCAGCCGGTCTATAATCTTGGGGTGACATGTGCTGCCGTTTGGTGAACGGGTTGGGACCGTGCACGCCATCCCGGGGGGCTCCACCGAGGCCACAGTGCTGCGAGGGCGGATGCTCAGAATCCTTTTGGAGGGACCTAAGGGAAGCACCACTAGGAGACACATACACTTACAGAAACATAGACACTGACACACACACACATCACTCACACATTTACAAACACACACACACACACACACACACACACACACCTACACACTACACGACGCAGGAAGGAGGGGAAAAAAAATGAAAATGCAGATTCATGGTAACGTATCCAACACGTATCCAAAAGTGTCACGGAATATATCGGGGTATCCCACCCCAAACGAGGCAGATTCGCTGACTTTCGACAGCGACGTAGCGTCTGACGAATCGACAAGCCGCCGGTCCAGGACCGACCTTTGTCAGCACGCTGCGAGCAATAGACCTTTAACGCCAAGCTCTATTGCTGAGACTGCCTCATCCTCGTCCACCGAGGATATCGCGCGTAATTCAACAGCGGTGGACGAGTGTTACGCGAGCGGCGAGGGGCTCAGTTGGCGCCACGACGTCGACTCCGTGTTGGTATGCGCACGGAGCCACTCCCCGTTCGCCAATACGGCGGGAGTAAGCATAGCCCCGCCGATGCACGCGGTCTCAGTATGCCGTAACACCAAATTGACGGCATACCTGAACAAAAGACGCAAGCGAGACAAGATGCGCGCAACGGCGTATACAGCTCGCCCGGACATGATCGAGAAAAACGCCGTATGGTACGAATTTGTCGGGGCGAAAAGCGCGCACTGCGACATAATCGTCCTCTTTCAAATTAACCCGCGCATGGCCGTATTTGCCAATTGTTCTCGCGCGTCGAGCCAGGAAGAGGACGGCACATTGGCCGTCGCGCGACGCGCATTTTTCATATCAATATTCGTACGGGCTGCTCGGCGAATGCCAGTAACCACGGTGACCGCGCGTATGGGGCTGCCGTACCAGATTCACAGCCCCGAGGAAACATTCACCATACCGTCTGACGAATGGCAGCTCTTTTGTAACAATGTCGCAGACGCCCTGGAGTACGTGAGCATCCTCAAAGAATGCGGAATGCGCGTTGTGCGTTTTTACGCGTGCAAGCACGGCATGCGCGCTCCACGCGACACAGCCGTGCAAATTATTAGCACAATAGGCCTGATGGACTACGACCACGTGGACGTGGTCCAAGTGCACCGCGGCGACGAGGTCCGGTGCATGGACGACGACGCACTCCTCGTCAAGCTCGACGGCACGAGCAATGACGGGAGTGCGTTGTCGACCATTTTTGAAAGCAAGTGCCTCCGAGGACGGCTGGAACGCTACCGCATAGCGTTCAAGCCAAATTTCGGTTACTTTTGTCGCCACTCGTCCCTCAGCGAAAGACCCCTGGTGACATACGTGCAGGCGTACAACTCGGCCGCCAAAATGGCGCGGCCTGGGGACTCCACCTACCTCGGGCTATGCGCCCTGTTACGTATGTCCCAGGTGGTCAGGAACTTGGGACGAGTGGCGCGACAACGTATCGTGTCCCTCGTACGCCATGTGCCACACGAGGCGCAACAATACTCTGCGCCTCGAAGAGGTGTTGACCCTGGACAGGGATCGCAACGTATGCCCCTTGTCCAGGGTCATGGAAAGAAACAATTTACTACTAGGTAACGAGAAATACTATATAACGGTGAGGCTTCTCAGAGGAGGCCTCATCCATCGGTTCACCGGGTGGCAGAGGTATTTTGATAAACAGGTGAAGGACGACATCAATTTTTTTACCTTCCTCATATCCGAGGAAGGTATGGAGTACATCCAAACCTGTCCTCTCCTCGCGACGGACTTCATCCGGCAGGTAATCAGGGCGACCTTCCGTGTCACTTATTTCGTGCACGGAAGGGCGGCTGAATTGAATTACGATGTGTGCACGCGCATGTTTGCCGGCGGCACAGAACTGGCGTCCGTCGATCAAGGGTTGATACGAGTGCGATCCTTGATCGACGACGCCGATACTTTTGGGTATCCACTGTACGCCAAAAGGTTGCCGGCAAACATTGTGCATGCCACTAGGTGCGTTTGGGAGATGCGGTTAATATTGGGCGACAGGTTACCCGTACAACCTGCCGCATATATTTTCGCTGTGCTAGGCATATACACCTACAAACAATTGTCCGACATGCCGGAGGAGGAGTCGTGGGCGATAATTACGGAGTAATTACCAAGTCCGAGAACACATGATCGAGATGTTTACACTGTCGTACGTAGAGACGCGTCCTGAGACGCGTAGCCGCGAGACAGGAACAATCGCGGCTACGCGTCAAAAACACCATGAGTTCCAGGTCGGTACTTAAAGCCATCATGCGACCTGGAACTCACATCATGAAGGTGCTTTTGGCAACGCTGCCAGTAAACGAGCGGCTCAACATCGTGGAGGAGTGCGCGCATTTCATAGAAGAAAAGGTACAAATAATGCCCAAGTCCGTCATGCGCAAAGTAAAAGACACGGCGGCTTGGGCATTAATTGTACCGAGAGGTGAAATGCGCCACACTCTTCCCGATGTGCACACCGTCGAATCGGTCAATAGACTAATTTGGAGGGCTAGGTCGCGCGGAACAGTGGACGAACCGACCGAGCAGTCCGACCAACTGTTCGTAGACGAGGGTCCGGTGAGCGAGGTGAGGGAAGAGGAGGAGAAAAAGAAAGGAACAATACATCGAGAGCGTGACGCGAAAGGGCGATTTGTAAAAAAAGGTAAAGCCTTGTTAACACCCGCTCCTCCTCTTCCCGCCTCGCGTCAGCCACGCCCAAGAGATGCTGTCGCAGGCGCTGCCAGGCATAATTCGCAGAGACAAGAAAAAGAGACTTCTGAAAACAGGCGCATCATGTCAGGAGAGCAAAGCATAGTGACCAGGTCTCAACGGAGGGCAGGGGACGCTCTGCAAGTGATGCAGTTCCCCAAGAAACGCCCGAGGGGTGCCACCCCATGGGTAGCACCCAAAAAAGAAGAGGGAGTGCCTTCAGGGGTTTGCGAAGCACCACCTCGTGCAACAACATTGTTGCAGCCACGAGTCATCTTGGCAAGGATTTCGAGGGATAAAATTGCCAAACTTAGGACACCACCTGCGCCGCCAGCAGCACTCTCGAAATCCTTGCCAAGGATAGTGCACGAGGTGGTGCTGAAGAAACCCTTGAAGATCAGGCGCCGAACGGAGGCCCAAGAGCCGGCCATCCCTGGTCCGAGCGGTATGCAACATTCAATACACCCATTCGTATCGCATCAACATCCAAGACGAATGGGTGTATTGGATGTAGAGAAGAGACCGCAAAACGTGGAAGAGCGAGAAATGGCTCTCCTCACATGCGCGTCTTGAGAAGTCTATCGAAATGGACGTGTGGCAGCGCCTGCGACAAGATCGGCCAGATCTATTTAAAGGAAAATCTGCGGAAGGCATGCGCATGAGAGCTGCCGAGATAGCCGCAGGAGTAGCGGATGCGACCTTCCTCAAACAGCATGCCCTGAAAGTGCAAATGGTCCAAGACTTATTCGCGAAATCCATGCAATGTAGACCTTAATTTTTGTATATATATTTTGTATACTTTGTTCACATTTTTACTTGTGTCGATTTTTATTTATTTATTTATTCATTTATTTTTACACATATATATGTATATATTTATTTATTTTTACACATATTTATTTATTTATTTATTTATTAATTTTTTATATATATATTTATATATTTATTTTTTTTTATTTTTACATTTATTTTATTATTTTGTTATTTTTGTATATACATTTATTTATACATAAAATGTCACGTTTACATATACACATACATATATATATTTTTATATACATATCACATTTACATATATACATATACACATGTACACATTATATATACGTACATCTTTATATATACATTTACATATATTTTTGTCTACATATTGAATTTTCTCTACCTTTTTGGACCCGCGGGCGGGCGGGCGGGCAACTCTCAAAGAATTGTTCATACGCCGACCCCATCTCCTCGTGATGAGAGTTGGGAAACGACCAAGCCCGTAACCTCGCGATACATACTCGGTCGTTCGGGCTAACGGGGATCCGGCTTTTAACGTCTCCGACAAGGATCATATCGGGACGGATCTTTCTTCCGCGAGCAAGAATCAGCGCGAGTAGCGACAAGGGGGGCTCTGGCTTCGGAAGTCTTATCCCCCTACCAGTACGACCCTCGCCGTTGTTGCGGACCGAGACAATTGTAGAATGGTTTGGTTTCACCTCTTCGCTCCTATTCAGAGGTTACTCAGCTCACGCGCCACGACAAGGCACCACCCATGCGCGAGTATATATTCTTCAAAGAATGCGATGAGGATCGTATCTAGCTAGAGAACAAAGTAGATACGCCGTGAAAAGCGCGATTCGTTTCAAGTTTGGTTCGTCTCCAGTATGAACGCGTTGCGTTGCAATTCTATTCCTTTCTTGAAGCATATTTTCTTTTCGACTGTGGGGTACGATCGCTTTTCTCGTCGGGTAGTGTAGAACAAATTTTACGTGTTACATATGTTGCTTTGTGGGATTCAGGGGGGCCGAAGGCCCCCCCTGAGACCCCCCGACCAAGGGGGGGCTCTGCCCATCGGACTCCCCGCACGGGAGCTTCGCCCCCGCGACCCCCCCTTGTCCCTTCTGTCCACCACATTTTTTCTCATATTTAGTATTGCGGATAGTTCAAATTTTTTCATCACCCTCATTTTAGATCTATTTTTACAACTCAGAAAATAAATACTCTATTTCTTCATTTTTTTCAAAAACTACCGGTCCATTTGAAATAAAGTATTAGACTTTTTTGTAGATCTCATCAAGCTATACAAAAAAGCCTTATGACACTTTCCAAACGAACCACACGTTTCCAAGATATTTGACCTTGAACATTCTGACATCCTTTTCTGATTTTCACATGAGAGATACAGGGTTGGTCTCCATAAGCAAACTTGTAGCACTCCTCAAGCTCTACACATTTAGTCCTATAGCACAACTTTGTATCTCTTACCGTTTACGAGATATATGCAATTGAAAATCTAAAACTTCGTATTCCCACAACTTTTATATTTTACATTATTTTGAGACTGCACCCCTATATTCTCAACCTTCATTCAATACTCTACAACTTCACCGAAAAAAAAACTCGGCAAACCTATAACCCTAACCTAACCGACTGGACTGGGTAAGGATGGGATAGGAGTAGAATAGGCCATAGGACCGAATAGGTCCAGGATAGGCCACAGGACCGGATAGGTCCAGGATAGGCCATAGGAGCGGATAGGTCCAAGATACGAGAGAGGTCTAGGATAGGAACTGGGCTGGATACACACTGGATAGGATAGGATAAGATAGGTCGATAAAAAATGCAGTGAGTCCAGATCATTATTATTATTATTTAATCTATACAAAATTACTTCGTCATAGATGACATCAAAAAGAAATGTCAAAATTATTTTTCAATCGACTGAGTCGATAATGCAGATCACTCAGCATTCTTTATATGTCTGCAACGAGTCGCGTACTATGTACAATATTATATGTACAAAATTATTTCATCAAAAATCAAATGTTAATATTATTTTTTATGCGTCTGTTAAATTAAGTAGATAGTGGATAGTGTAACTCACTCAGTATTTTATTTATGCATGTATGTAGCTGATCGCATCGTTTTGTTATTAATTATTAATTATTAAGAGTTTATCTCTTGTCAGCGAATCGGGATCCGACCTGGAATCGTGTATAACAATTACCCGAGAGTCGCGAATATCTGTAGCGAAATTAATAACGTGATAAGTGCAAAAGCGAGAGCTACCGATCTCTATAATAACGGGATAAGCGCGAATGCGAGAGTCGCGAATATCGGTAGAATAAATAGCGGGTAAAGAGCGGGTAAAAACGAGAATACGCTCTGTAAAATATGCGGTCGACGCCCAAGGGGCGAAGAAGAAGGCATTAGTTGCCGGTCTGTAAAGGCGAAGAGTCCGTGCGTGCGATCAAGCAATCTAATTGGCCAAGCGTAAAGGGCCACGCGAGTAGCGAGTCAAGTCGGCCGAATTCCCCGCGAAGTTCCTAACATTGAGCGGCTTGGCGTAAGCACCGTTACAAGAAGAAAGCGCTGCTTAACTCTCTCTCGGCAACGAGAGAAGCTTCCTTCCTGCATGGCGATCGCGCGCGGACGTGTGCGGAAGCCCGAGCAGAGTCAACGCGCGACAACTGCGATTCCCGAGCGAGGAGTGACGCGAAAGATACGCGAGCGAGACGTCCCCGAGACTCGGAGGCACCGAGGGTGTACGAGCGAAGCGGCCGGGAGACGGTAAGCCGAATATCGGTCATCGTGCGCATTGTCGTTATAGAAAGACCGCCATTACGTGCATTACGCAGAAAAAGCGTTACGCGTGTTTAACACGATTTGCATGCGTTCCCAGCGGATCCGGGTTGTTAAAGCGTGAGAGAGATCATCGTTCACAAGTAACGAGTATTTATTTTGTACCGATTAACGTAGCAGTCATACTACGTAGCTGTCACATTACAGATCATAGCGTGATCATTATTCGCGAGTAGCGAGCTTTTATTCATAGCTGTCGCATTATATTCTACAGCGAGATCACCGTGCGCGAGAAGCGAGTTATTATTTTGTGTCATTTTTTACATAGCTGTCATATTATATCTTATATAGTGAATAAAGTATTTGTGTGTTAAAGTTCTGAGTTAAATAGTAGAGTCAGTGCTTTATTACCTTTTTCTAGATACTAGTAGACAGCCGCCTGAGCATTATCCGGGCCGTTCAGCGACCGAACTTGCAATTTTCGGGTTTTAGAGTCCATAGGACAGGACATAAAATAAGTTCTGGATAGGTACTGGACAGACATAGGCATTGGAGACGTCACTGGACCTAGGAGAGGAGAAGACCTGGACAGGCATAGGTAGTGGACACGTCTTAGATACTAGACAGATGCAGGATAGGCACTGGACAGATGCAGGCACTGGAGACGTCACAGGCACTGGACAGGTTTTGGAGAAGACCTGGACAGACACAGGGCAGTGGATACGCCCAGGTACTGGATAGAAACTGGTACTGGGACAGAACTGGATAGCATAGGGCTGGACAGGACTGGACCCAAGTGTTTGTCGATTCTCCAGACAAAAATCGACTGGCGACCGTTTTTTCCCACTCTCGAAGTCCGGTCACATCAGAACTCATGTTCGACGAGATGTGGCCGTCCGTACCAGGATGTCGTCCGTACCGTCCAGCGGATGTCGTCCAGAAGCGGTTGGAGCAGCCAGCGAGGTCAGAAGAACCGAACGAGGTGAAAGGTCCGGAAACACCGGATACACCGGACTCAGACGACTCCGATTTGTAGAGTCAGGACACTGGACGAAGTATAAAGTAACGCCCCAGGCAGCGAGCCTGAGATGGGCGTAGGTATAAAGTATTAAGTTAGATAAGTTAGTATTAAGTAATAGGTTATGTATAAATATAAGAGACCCGTTGAGGCAGCGCATGTCTGAGGTCGAGTAGCGCGACAAGACTGAAGTGGAGAGTGGCTCGCCAAGGCGAACGATAGTAGGCGATGTGGGGAACCGGCGCGTGGAATATACCCTGCGAACAGGAGATGCGAGACGGGTCGGTCAACCAAGTGAAGAGTCGCGAAAGACCGGAGATAATGGTAAACGTTGCGTAGCTATCGTGAAACAATCCATACAGAGGCCGAGAATAAGCGTGGCGAGCCGACTTTTCGAGAGAAAAGTCATCGAGAGGTGATAGAGTCGTGCGGATAACACGCGCTGAAGTAGAAGAGCCGGACAGGCGTTGAGCGAGAGCTGAAACGGGCGTAGGTTATAAGGGACTCGCAGAGTCGATTAGCCGACCGACGTCGGGTATTAGAAGAAGGCGGAGCAGATTAACTATAAAAGGTTATACACCATGGTCGGTGGGATTGTCGGGCCCGCCAGTATCGAACAGTATCCCGCGAATGACTGCGAGATACCCGATCAAAATCGCGTGAATCGGCTAGCGTGCGCGAGGGCGCCGGGAGAACGCAATAAAGACGCGCTACTTACCTGAGTCCAGGAGACGACGTGGTTACAGCTGAAAACATAGAATGAAAGTGGGTGACGACTTACCGTGTGCAGTAGTTGCAGTAGTGTGGAGGGCATCCTATGTCCGAGTCCTGGAGTCCATGACCAGTCACCTGAAACAGAAAAAGAAAAGTTAGAGGGCATCCTATATCCAAGTCCTGGAGTCCATAGCCAGTCACCTGCAACAAAAAAAGAAAAAAATTAGTCATGTGTGATAGGATAGATGTTCGTTCCCGAGCTCAGGTGGATAGCGTCAGAAGCACCTAGTTTATTTATTGTGATGATTATTTATTGTAATGATTGGTATAAGATTATATATTTTAGTTTGTGTTGAGCAGAGCGCGAATAAGATGCGCGTGGGTAAAGTAGTGAGCGTATGTCTATGCGTTACGTTGGCCGAGGAAGAGATCGTGTTTTTATATGTATACACGCGAGTAGAATTTTACGTTTAAGTTTTATATACGAATATTGACAAGTACCTAAGCGCTAGCCTGGCGGATAAAGAGATTTTATTTTTATATAGATATATATATGCGCATGTATGCGAAATGATATGTTCAAGTTTTATATATCTATATATATTCGTGTAAATGCAAAGTGCGCAGTGTTAGAGTATTAAGCGATTGTTTTTTATGTTTTTACTAAGATTATATATACACGCCAGCGGGCCGTTCTTTAGTATACGCAAATATTATAAATTGTCATCTATTAAGTATGTAGGGCGCGCAGACATTGTTCTATGTTACCCTATAAGCGCTAATTAGCGCCAATTAATATGTTTTATTTTGTACAAGAGATCTAGGAAGTTTGCCGCGGTCGTCGGTGGACTCGTTATTGCGAGCGATCTCATTGGTCGCTCCTTAAGGCGGATTGACATCGCGAGTGGTGCCGCTGCTCGCGAAGTGAGGTCCTGCCTCCGGAATTTTATTCTGGGCTCTTGGCCGAATTGAGTGAGTGACCGTCGAGGAAGAAGCACGTGGTTTTGGAAGAAGCCATTACGACGGGGAGTCGACCGACGACGACGACGAGTTTCTTGCATCCTGACGAGACGCCGAGGACGGCGCGAAAAATGAAGAGAAGCTGCGTGCACAGAGTCAACCCGGTGAGTCGATATTTATCCCTTACCTGCGAACTCCCGTTCCTTCGCGCGGAAGGTCGACCCGGATAGCTCGTGCGACGCCATTAACGCGAACGGGTGGCTACCGTTGAATCTGCTAAATTCGTGGAATAAATTAATATAGCGTACAAACTTTCGCATTCGTAGAAGCATCGTAAATATAATATAATATAATTACTCGAATAATTTCACGGGTCATGAAGAAATTGCTCACTACTGACCTGCAGTCTCGAAGTCCGGTCACAACCATACCAAAAAGGAACCGGTAGGTTACCTTCAGGAGGAATTGGCAACAGCTCCGGAGAATACACCAGAGTCGAGGGAGCTACGAGAGCCTGCTTATAACCAGCGAACGGAGGAAGGACCGGAACTGAGTGGGGAAAGCAGAATAGATGCAGAGACCACCGACACAGAAGACCGAAAGTATGCCGGCTTGGCCGAAAAAACCATATGCGTAATAGTTTTAAGTTAGGATTAAGAACGTAACATATAGTAGATTAAGTTAGGAAAAGCGAGCGGTTTCGAACGCGATTAGGTAGGGTTGTGAGCCAAACACCAGAGTAAAGTAGTATCCGTTGGTCAGATCGTAAGTAGCGACAAATGGTAGATTACACATTAGGGACCGTTTGACAGAGAACTAAGGGTATTAGCGGGCGGAAAGGCCTAGAATAATTCATGTGATAATAGTGAAATAACAAGGAAACTAGTCAGTAGGCTACGAAGAGAAAAGGGCGGCAAGCACGCTAGAATAGTATGAACGAGTGAAAGATGGGTAATGACCAACGGTAATTTTAATTAAAGATCTAAAGTTTTAGTTGTGGAATACGTCCAGAGGATAGGCCGACTCGCTATAGGATAGGTTTGAAAGGTCTACGAGCGAGAGCGGTGCCGGGAATCCATTTTATATAAAATAAGTGATAGGAAACATTGTAGGAGGTTGGAAGGGTATGCAGACAAAGTCCGAGGATTCCCCGGACCAGCGTTCGCTCGAGACATCTTGGTAGAAGTAAATATTTAATAATTTCGTAAGTAGTAATTGAACAAATTTAGTATTTTATTTATATTATTGACTCCGGGCTATGTGGAATAGACAAGTTTAGAAGTTTTGTTTTGTAATTTTAGGTCATTTTAGTAACACGCATTTTTAGTTGTTTGGAAGATTTGGTAGAGACACCGGTCTCTACAGAACATTATTTAATAGATTGAAGTTTGGGGGATATTTCGGAATTCTACGGCTCAGTTGGAGATACACCTGGCAATTGAGAACCGTACCGTTGTATACTTACCTTCTCGAGATCCGACGAAAGCAGGGTCGATTATCAGTGGAGGGTTGTAGCGGCCTGTGAGTATTCTGAGAGGGATACCTGAAACATATAAAGGGTCGAAAGGTAGATAGGTTACCGAGCGATAGGTCCTGGAAGGAAAGGAAGAGAGATGGACGAGTTGCTATCATGGTTAGAAGAAGGGAACTCGGCTGAGGGTGGAAGTCCGAAATATAATAATTAGACTATAGTTAGACTTACCTAGGAATATTTTCCGGGGGAGGGAATCCTGGCCGTTGTTCCGGTGATCCGCGAATCCTGGGGGTACCTGAAACAGAAAAAAGAATCGTTAATATGAATTGTTAATAATGTGTAACCGCGATTCGTTGCGGGTTCGAATCGCTTGTGGAATCGAGTTCGTGATAAGCGGAATAATTGAAAAAAACAGTGTTTTAAAAATAATAATAAATAATGTATTTAAATCATAAGCTGACGATAATGACAATATACACAGCGAACAATACGTG
>NW_022639787.1:117961-125347 GCF_010583005.1 Odontomachus brunneus | reverse complement strand
TTGGTTTTGGTTGTTTGTATCGCTTGACAGAGGTTTGTTTAGACGCCGGCTTGCGTGATGTGACGCGCGGTGCGCGGGACACGGACGACGTCAGTGTCGCGTACTCGCGAGTTTATTCTGTTGATATTTCTTTCGGCGTCTTGTCTCTTAAGTGCGGTTGACACTTCTTCCGCGATTTTATCGGCGTTTCGGAATCATATAATGTCCGCGTACACGGTCGGTAAGATTGCAGCGTGGCTGCACTCAAGATATTGCCTTAGCGACGTTCCCTTCGGTCTCTTGTCGCGGGGACTTGAGTCGTTTCGGCGTATGTGATGCGTACGTCGGTCCTTGTACACGGGACCTTAGCTTTCGGAGTTTCCTTTATGATTACACGAGCTTGGCTTATGCGGCCGTGATTTCGGATGCGGTCAACGGTGCCGCGGGTTTTATTAGTGTCGGTCTCACGAATCCATGAGCCGACGGCGGAGTGATTCCAGTCGCCAATCGACGAACAGTAATCTGCCAGGAGCGGAGTAGAGTCGAATGTCGATGACACGTATCCGTGTAACGACGGCGGAGTGACTACAGTCGCCAATCGACGAACAGTAATCTGCCAGGAGCGGAGTAGAGTCGAATGTCGATGACATGTATCCGTGTAACGACGGCGGAGTGACTACAGTCGCCAATCGACGAACAGTAATCTGCCAGGAGCGGAATAGAGTCGGTCTCTCTTAAAGCGGATGATCGGAATCGGATTCTCCTTCGAGAGCGGTAGATCGGTTCTGATTCTCTTTCGAGAGCGGACGATCGAATCTCTTGATTACGATTACGCGGCGTTTTATATACCTCGAATCTCGCTCGATTCGCTATTTACCGCGGTTGTTCGGCGGTCGCGCTGTTTACAATGTTAGAGGACGCGCTGTCCTCTTGCGCTTCTAATTCGCGTTGTTCTGCGTTTTTATTACGTAACGATATGCATCGTTACAAATGTTTATGTTAAAAGTGTGATTTTAGATAATATTACATGTTCATTATTAGTATATTAATTAGTTATTACTCATTTGCATTAGTTTATATATTTTGAATATTCTTGTTTTATAGCGACCTTGTGTTATGGCGTTAGTGTGATTTATACTCTAAGATAGAGTTTGGTTTATGTTGAGCAAGAAGATTTAATGGGCGAAATGAGTAACGTATTGTTTTAAAGATTCTAGCGAGATTAGACTAAGAATTTTCTACTGTTCGCTGTATAACCGTATTTATATATTTTAGTATTTTATGATGAATATGTATGCACGGAGTCGATGTTGAGATCGGTGTGTCCTCGCGGGGGATTCTAAAGCGCATAGTAACTTCTAGTAGAATATCCGGCGTCTTGATTGGTCGCGGCCTTAAGGGGAGTCCGCGTCGCGGGCGACAGCGCAGTGGCGCTAGCGTGCGCGAGGCGATGTCCCCGAGCGGGAAAATTTCCCGCGCTCTCTTACGAGCAGTCGTCTTCAGGCAGCCGACGAGCTGGGACGCCATTTTAAGATATATAAAGTACAATTTGAGAGAAAGAAACCGGGGAATCTCGCGTGAAGGGGACATCGGCGAAGCATCGTCTCCGAAAAGAGAAAGAATAAACCTACTTGGTCTAAATAGACTCGGTGAGTCCACATTTAATTACCTTATTATTACGGGCCCTCCGATACCCGTTCGTCGGAGAGGTCGATGTGTTGAACATGAAAGTGCGACGAAGTCTAAACGGGCGGGTGGCGACCAAATTTCTTACAATTAATGCCAGATGAAGCCGGGATCGGCGATCTTCGGAGAGGTTAAACGACACGGGTCCGGTTACACTCTAACGATTAGAAATATGGGGATACTCCATAGAAAATTTTCGACTCAGCTCAACAAACACATCGAATACTGAGTTTCAGATTTTTCAAAAATTTTTTTTCATAATTTACCCCTTTAAGGGGTTGTTTAAAATTCCTTCTTTTGGCTCCGACATATGCTCGACGAGAAAGAATTTTCAGCCAGGTTACATTCCTTAATTTTTTTTTGGTCACCCCCTTCCAAAAGTAAACTACCCTAACGATTAGAAATATGGGGGTACTCTATAGGAACTTTTCGACTCAAATTGGCCAGAGAATCTCCCATATCGAGTCTCAGATTTTTCAAAAATTTTTTCATAATTTTCCCCCTTAAGGGGTTGTTTAAAAAATCCCTTCTTTTGGCTCCGACATAAGCCCGACGAGCAAGAATTTTCAGCCAAGTTACATTCCTTAATTAACAATTTTTTTTTGGTCACCCCCTTCCAAGAGTAAACTACCCTAACGATTAGAAAAATGGGTGTACTCCATAGGAACATTTTGACTCAGATCAGCCAGAGAATCTCCAATATCGAGTCTGTTTTTTCAAAAATTTTTTCATAATTTACCCCCTTAAGGGGTTGTTTAAAAAATCCCTCTTTTTGGCTCCGACATAAGCCCGACGAGCAAGAATTTTCAGCCAAGTTACATTCCTCAATTAATAATTTTTTTTGGTCACCCACTTCCAAGAGTAAACTACCCTAACGATTAGAAATATGGGGGTACTCCATAGGAAATTTTCGACTCGGATTGGCTAGGAAATCTCCGATATCGAGTCTCCGTGCCCGTGTTGCCGGGACACGAAGGAAAGTTCGAGATCGGTGATGCGGGTGCGGCAGGGTGTGTGGCGGTGGAGAAAATGTAGTAGAGTTTAGACTACCTTTTGTAGTATTATATATATATAAAGGTTTATTTGAATAAATACACTTGTATGTGTTTTAGTTACAACTCCCGTACTTATAAGTTAATATGCGTACCGCGCGTAAGTCACGTATGACGCGGATGTCGCGGCGAGAGACCGAGATGTTAAGCCTGACGCGAGTGGTCTCTCCGCTTTTTTATAGTATTGTTTTAGACTTGTCGGAGGGGGTGCCTGGCGACAAGAACATTATTATATTTGGTAATGGTGTCATGCGTTTGGAATTGAGGTCCTAAATGCGGAATGTGCAAGGTGGTGCTTATCGCAGCACTTGCACATCGCTTGCTTGTTGTGGCGCAATTGAAACAATTCCTCGAGAAGTGTTTCGAAAGCGCTGGTACCATTCGTGATTATAACAGATTTTTCAAAAATTTTTTCATAATATACCCCCTTAAGAGGTTGTTTAAAAAATCCCTCTTTTTGGCTACGACATAAGCTCGACGAGCAAGAATTTTCGGCCGAGTTATATTCCATAATTAGTAATTTTTTTTGGTCACCCCCTTCCGATAGTAAACTACCCTAACGATTAGAAATATGGGAGTACTCCATAGGAACTTTTCGACTCTGCTGAAGAAGATAAGCTGGAATACCGAGTTTAAAATTTTTTGCAAATTATTTCAAAATTTACCCTATCAAGGGGTTGTTGTAAAAATCTTTCCTTACGGCCCTGAAATACCCTCAACGACAAAGAATTGTTGAGCCTGGTTGGGTACCTTAAATCAACTATATTTTTACCCCTTACAAGAGCAAACTATCCCTTGGAATGGGCACAGGGGATTGTGTCTCGGTGTGCGTCATCGGCTCATTCAGAGAACTCAGGATACGTAACCTCGACTCTGTAAGATCGTTCCTTTTAGGACTTTAACTGAAAACCACCCTTGTTTCCACGACTGTAGAGCCTCAGGGGAAGCAGATAGGGTGGTAGGACATAGGACCAAACATGCTCGGCTTCAATTATCCGACAACTTTTTCTCAGAGTCCAACCTCCTAAAACGCTTTCTTAACCTCCAAAAAAAAAAAGAAACATCCCTATCTCGAAAACGAGACGGGCGACTCCCCCCTCCGACACCATATGAGCGCCGATTCGGACGAGTACTACAAGATCTAATGGTTTTTAGGAAAAAAAATTTTCCGAGTTTCGGGTAACCCTAACCTAACCTAACCTTTTTTTTTGATAACCCAGGGGAAATGCGTTACGCATCCCCCGGGGGCTCGGGTAAGCCTCCGGGGGTATGTGGGACTCCCTCCCCTAGAAAATGGGGGAGGTATACCCACTAAAACCCCTGGGGATGTCCAACACGTGCGCCATAATTCGAAGGCCCCCCGGTACACTTTCTAGTATTCTTCAGGGGGCCCTCAGCGCCTTCGCGCTTGCGCGCTTCTTCCCGCGCCGGCCTAGTCGGCCGGCGCTTTGTATTCCTAGTTGGCTACGAGGAGGGGACACCTTCCTCCTCGCAGCCCCTCCGTCCGAGTCGGGAGGTTGGGATGGGCCGGGAGCGGGATTGCCCGCCCGCTCCCGACCTCCTCCCCTGTCCCTAACCCTCGGGGGAAAGTTAGTTCTGCCACAGAGTGCGGCTGACCGTTACCACCCCCCGAGGGGGGAAGTCCGCCAGGGGGCCGCCCCTGGTACTGGGCGGCCCGGGCAGGCGCGCTGATCGCGCCCGCCCACGTGTCCGGGCTTAGGCCGGAACACTAGTTAGGGCCTTTACCGACCCTCCTCTTTGCCGGACGGTGCCGCCCCCGAGAGTGGGGGAGTGGTTACCCCTCAGAACCTCCCGGAGGCGAACACCGCCCGGCTTACCCTCATCTGGCCCCGCCAGCTCCCCCCAATTGGTACAAGGGGAGCTGGTGGACCCTCAATCGCCACCTGCCCCTCCTCGGCCTCAGTACCCGAGGTGGGGGGGCTTCCTCCTCCTCCTCATCATCACTCCCCCGCCCCGAAGGGGCAGGAGAAGAGGGGGGTGAGGGGGTGGTGCCACCCCCACCTCTCCCCTCCTCACGCGTTCGGCGGCCTCCTTCTGCGACATGTCGTCGCGACAGAAGGAGGCCACCGCCTCCCATGCTTCCCGGCTCTCGAGCATCTTTGGTATGATGCTCGGGAGCCGGAGATCCTGGCCAACCACTGTGGTGAGAACTCCGCGTTCCTGAGCCCACGCTGGGCACTCCTGCAGCGTGTGCTCCGCAGAGTCCTCACCAGCCGCGCAGTGGTGGCACTGTGCCGTGCGCTCCTTGCCTATTCGACACAGGTATCGACCGAAGCAGCCGTGCCCGGTCAACACCTGTGTCATGTGATATGTCAGCCCGCCATGTGCCCTGCCCACCCATTGCAGCAGGCAGGGACGGATGGCCGCGATGGTCCGGATTCCCGGCGTGTTCGGGGCCCCCAGCGATCTTTGCCATCGCCGGAGGGCCCTACGCCGGGCCGAGTCGCGTATCCTCTGCACTTCCCTGGCCGTGACCACATGGTCGCCCTCTCGCCGACGGAGCTCCGCGACCCTGTTGTACGTTTCGGCGTACAACCGCGCTAGGAGCTCCGCCGGTATCATGCCGGCCAGGGCCGTGACGGCTGCATGCGACACCGTCCTGTACGCCTTGACTAGGCGGGTGGCCATTAGTCGCTGCGCACCGTGCAAAATTTGCACGATGCGCCACTTGGCCCCCGCCCCTTCCGCCCAAACTGGCGCCCCATATAGGGCGATGGACGTGACGGTGTTCGCATACAGCCTGCGAACCCGGTTGTCCGGACCACCGATGTTGGGGAGAAGGCTGCACAATGCAGCCGCGACTCTCCCCAACTTGGGACCCAGCCTCTCAAAATGAGAAGTGAAGTCCCACTTGCCATCCAGGTGGAGCCCCAGGTACTTGATGCCTGGGGTCACCTCCACGCGGGCCGACTCTATCATGATGCTGGACCTCGGGGGGACCCCCGCAGACCGACCGTACACGAACATACACTCGGTCTTTTGGGCGGCCACCCGTAGGCTCAGCCGCCGTATGGAGCGCACGGCACACGCTACGGCTACATTGGCTGTAGCCGTAGCCTCCTCCCAGTCGGTGCCTCCCGCCAGCACCAGAGTGTCGTCTGCGTAGCAGATCATGGTGCAGGCGGGAGGGAGGGCCGTTCGCAACACGCGATCGTACGCGAGGTTCCAAAGTAGGGGTCCGAGTACCGACCCCTGTGGAACCCCGCAATACATGGCCCGTCCGCATTGGAGTCCAGCAGCGTTGCTGAACTCCAGTTTCCTCTCCCGGAAATAGTCCCGTATGATATGGACCAGGTAGGGCGGGAAGCGGTGAAAGCGCAACGCCGCCTCTACCTGGTCCCAGGGGAGGGTATTGAAGGCGTTGGAGATGTCGAGTGACACCGCCAACGCCACCCCCCCCCTCCGCCACCTGTTGTTCCGCAAGGGACCGCATCTTCAGTATCGCGTCTACTGTTGAGCGGCCCCCGCGGAACCCGAACTGTCTGTCCGACAAATCGGGACCATCCCGGGAGAGGTGATGGACGAGGCGGGCGGCAATCACTCACTCGAAAAGCTTGCCCACCTCGTCCAACAGGCAGATCGGCCTGTAAGCGGACGGGCCCCCCGCTGGTCGGCCCTCCTTGGGTTGGAGAACTAGACGGGCCCTTTTCCACCGACTGGGAAAGACCCCCGCTCTGAGGCAGTCCGTGAACAGTCGCCTCAGGCGGGGGCTCAACTCCTTCAGGGCCAAGGCCCACACCCTGCCCGGCACTCCGTCTGGCCCGGGGGCTTTGGACTTGCCCCCGAGCCTTTTGGCAGCGGCTGCGAGCTCCGACTCGGTGACCGCCAGGCGCGATTCCCATCCAGGCGGGGGCCCTCATACGGCTGGGGCTCCGGCCCCGCCGTGGGAAAGAGGGTCCCCACCACATTATCGAGCGCCTGAGGGTCCAGATCCTCCGTGGCTGGGGGCGCCCAAGCCCTCAAACGTCCGAGGACAATTCTGTAAGGGCGCCCCCAACCCTAACCTAACCTAACCTAACCTATTGAAATTTTGCTCATGATACTAAGTTATTTTTAATGTGTTGTACTTACTATTATTAAATGTGAGCAATATTATCGGTATATACAATATATTTGTATACAGCCACTATATACGGTATATTTATAATATGTATTTTTATATATTTGTATATTTGCTCATGTACCATTTAATGACGTTTCTTTTTTTAATCGTTATTCCTAGTTACATTGTCGTTATGGCTTATCGAGAGGTCTTGCACCCCTCGATATCTTTTCGATAAAATTCGATACATTATCGACACTTTTAACGATATTTATCATTAAACTAAACTACAGAATACCATTTTTCGTTATAGTGCCGCTAAATCCTTATAACGATACACTAGGTTAGTGACATCGTCGTTATGAAGTTAGAGAATCGCACTACAGTAATGAAAAAGTAACGGCGTTACATTTTATTTAGTAACGAGTAACGAAATTCATCGTTACTTTTTTTACTATAGTGCCCTCTGTACACAGAACGCGGCAACGCTTATCACGCGAAGAAAGTTTGCACACGATAAACAATTAATGTGCTCCTTTCCGCAAAGCCTATTCTACAATAAACAATAAATTTTAAATCAAAATAAAATTGACTAATTATAGTCGA
>NW_022639787.1:116932-117951 GCF_010583005.1 Odontomachus brunneus | reverse complement strand
GACACCTATTCTCGTCTCGGGTGCCGGCGATTTTTTTTTTGTGGAGCTGTGTTATTAGAAGAATAATCCGCTGTAATTGGTCAATTTTATTGCAACTTAAAACTTATTGCTTACTGCAGAAAGTCTCTAAAGCGTGATCTACAATGAGAACTTAAGCCATAAAATTTAAGCTTTAAGCTCTAAGCCGTAAAAAATTGACCAGTCACAGTCAATTATTTTTCTTATAATTGACTGATTGGTCAACTTCTTATGGCTTAAGACATGAAGCTTAAATTTTATGGTTTAGGTTCTCATTGTAGACCACGCTTAAGGGGTGCTGCACACAATTGACATGACAATAACGTACCGTAAGAATTGACCAATCACTTTGAGTATCGTCGAACCGTAAGGTCGCCACTTTCATGAATACTCGATTGTAATTGGTCCATTTTTACGATACGTCTTATGTTACTATTACAGTATGTTTGATAAGAGCGTGTACGGCAAAACTCAAAAACTTAGGATAATACATAAATTGAAAAAATTTGTGCACATTATGCATGATATAGACTGCGATGCTTTATTATTAATAAGTTGTCCAGTCGCCTCCATTATCAATAATTGACTGACATCTCCGAGGCATACTTTCTACTAATTTTGCAGCATAATCTTCAGACAAAGATCTCCATATAAATCGAATCTGTCGAATTAACTGCTTGACGGTCCACATTTTCTTTCCTCGGAGCTTAAACTTTATAAGCGCCCAAACATTTTCAATTGGATTTGCATCTGGTGACTGTGAAGGCCAATCCAGTACGTCAACGTCATTTTCTTGTTTCCACGCAGTACAAAGTCTACTCCGATGTTTCGGATCATTGTCCTCTTGCAGTAGCCAATTTTCATTTTTCCTCGTAAACCACCTTTGGGCAGATGGTAATAAAGCTCTCTCATATATTTGGACCATTTTAGCAGCATCCAAATTTTGTGTAAAGATGTGTAAAGTGCCAAATCCCTGTTTTGAGAAACAGCCCCAGACGTGC
>NW_022639787.1:115176-116297 GCF_010583005.1 Odontomachus brunneus | reverse complement strand
TTTTACAAAAAAATGTTTCAGACAAAAGTTGTGGCGTTTAAAAAGATGTATTTACTGATCACGTCAGTTTGACCTTGGGTTGCGTAGCGAAGGACAGATCAAGGTCACATTAATTTTTTTAAATGAAACACCCCATTTTTCATTGCATATTCTTATAGCACATCTCGAGAGCTTTCCAAAACGCTATAATAAAATATTTTTTCGTTAAGAACTTTTCGAGTAATAACACTTGAAATTTCCAGCACTTTGACATAGAATACAAAATATCTCGTAAAATATTCTTCTTTCGGTTATCTTGTCTTAATGCTTTTTTGCACAGAATAATGAGACAAATTAATTGGCTTAAAAAAAGCACAAAAAGATTTTTATATATTTATGTAAAAAATTTTTTGTTTTTTTTTTTAAGCTAATTAATTTGTCTCATTATTCTGCGCAAAAAAGCATTAAGACAAGATAACCGAAAGATGAATATTTTACGAGATATTTTGTATTCTATGTCAAAGTGCTGGAAATTTCAAGTGTTATTACTCGAAAAGTTCTTAACGAAAAAATATTTTATTATAGCGTTTTGGAAAGCTCTCTAGATGTGCTATAAGAATATGCAATGAAAAATTGGGTGTTCCATTTAAAAAAATTAATGTGACCTTGACCTGACCTTCGCTACGCAACCCAAGGTCAAACTGATGTGATCAGTAAATACATCTTTTTAAACGCCACAACTTTTATCTGAAACATTTTTTTCTAAAATGCTTAGTTTTCAAGATATTTCACCGGTCCGGGACTTTTTGAACACCTTATATATATATACAGGGTGGCCATTTTAATCTCCCCACCTGAATTTCTCATAATCTAAGTCAGATAGAGAAAAATGGTCCAGACAAAAGTAGAAGGGGACAGAGGGGGTCACATAATAGTGCCAATGACCTTGATTTTGAACTCGATTTTCAAGGTTATTTCAAGGTCAAAGTGATTTTTTTAAATGGGAACACCTATTTTTGACCCCGGATTTGAAAAGAGCGGGAAATTTTACGTTCGAAATGATATGTTAATCAAGGTCATGGCAAGGTCGAATGAAGGTCAGGTTTGCGAATTTTGATTTCCCAATTGAATATATCGGAACC
>NW_022639787.1:114974-115096 GCF_010583005.1 Odontomachus brunneus | reverse complement strand
TCTTGACCTTGAACTCGATTTTCAAGGTTATTTCAAGGTCATAGTGATTTTTCAAAATGGGAATCACTATTTTCGAGGGTTTCTTTAACTGTATTATCTTTACTTTTAGCGCTACCCAGAAA
>NW_022639787.1:113960-114598 GCF_010583005.1 Odontomachus brunneus | reverse complement strand
AAAATCGAGTTCAAGGTCAAGGTCCTTGGTACCATTACGTGACCCCCTCTGTCCCCTTCTACTTTTGTCTGGACCATTTTTCTCTATCTGACTTAGATTACGAGAAATTCAGGTGGGGAGATTAAAATGGCCCACCGTGTATATGTCAGTGAAGATGGAAAAATAATTACATCACTTTTTAAAGAAAATCATTTATTGTATTTCATTTTCTCAAATCGTATATAAAAAAAATGTATAACTTGAAATAATAAAAAAAGTATTAATTATATCTCAGGGAGGTTTAAAGACTAGATATTTAAATTAAAAATAAAGTATGTAACGGCCTTGCGTTACGTGCGGGATAGTCTTAGCCGGTGTGGTCCGGGTTTCGTGTGTGAAATGAAAACCAGTGGTATAGGTGATAATAATGTGAAACTATATTCTACTTTCGAAGCTATTTACAATTATTTACAGGCGACGTTACGCCGTTGGCGCGTGGTCGCGTTTTTGCTCTCGTCGGGAGCCGTTGTTGTCGTCTCGCGATCAGCTGCGAGCGTCGAGGCGCGCGAGCGTCAAGCGGGACGCGGTCGGAATTGTTTCCGGATACACTATTGTTCGTCGTTCGGAGTTCGTTGCCTCATCGGCTTTAATCTGTTTAT
>NW_022639787.1:111032-113902 GCF_010583005.1 Odontomachus brunneus | reverse complement strand
AAAAAAAAAAAAAAAAAAAAAAAGGATGCCGACGTCGCGTATCCACTTCGGTCGACGGAGCGAGGTATAGATAGGAAGCCGACATCGCGTATCCACTTCGGTCGGTAGAGCGGTATCGAGGAAAGAAGGTCGACGTCGCGCATCCACTTCGGTCGACGGAGCGGTATCAAGAAAAGGATGTCGACGTCGCGTATCCACTTCGGTCGGTAGAGCGGTATCTGAGAAAGGATGTCGACGTCGCGTATCCACCTCGGTCGACAGAGCGGTGTATGGATAGGAAACCGACGTCGCGAATCCACTTCGATCGGTAGAGCGGTATCGGAGAGGATGTCGACGTCGCGTATCCACTTCGGTCGACGGAATGTCTAGGATCTCTAGGAATTGCGAGTTCTGGTCGGTCGTGCGCCTGAGAGGAGCTTTCCGATCAATCTCTCTCGATATCAATTTTCTGTCAGCTTTTATACTAAATTATAACAAACAGTTCGACTGTTTGTTGACCTTGTGGTTATTCCGCGCGCGGTTGTTTGGCGTTTTGTTAGTCTTGTGATTATGGCCGTCGTGACGAATCTCCAATGGTCACAAATACATGGATGAAAGTCCACTTGGCGTCCTTATAATAAAAATTAATGAAAAAAAATTTAAAAGATTGTGTACATCAGGCATAATCAATTTAAACATAATACTAATTGTTCTTGCAAAACTATATGTTAACAATATTTCTAAAAATATATAATTAATAAATCTATAAACTCATGATTCTTTTAAAAAATAAAATGCAGGATTTATATTTACAAAAGTTTAAATAAAAATTGTCCACTACGTAATCCAAATACAGTATTTTACAAAAAATTGGTGTTTCGCATAATAATAGCATAAAATTATTATGTGCAATGTACACAAATCTTATTATTTAAGTGAAAATGTTCTCTTTGAATTGACGTAGCTTACTTGTAAGGCTTCTAAACCTTCTTTAGTAATAAGTCCAGCATCTTTCAAATGATCGAGTAAATCTTTGAAATTAGCTTTTTTTTTTTTTAATCGAGAGTTAACTTTAGTCGAGTACTTTTTATTTTTTAAGTATTCTTTGTACAGTTTTTGGACTGCTTCGTAAGCTTCAACTGATGTGAAATCATCAGGACTAAGATCTCCAACATAAAGGATTTTTTTAAAACGCTTTGTTTTTGACCCTGCCAGTGTGCCTGCAGTACTACATCTGAAACAAATTTTTAATGAATAATACAATATTTGTTAACATATGATAAAGTTACCTTTTTTGTCTACTTGCAATGGATTCTTGATCATTATTAAGTTGTTGACAAATGTCTTGATTGTCATTTATATTTACACATGTTTCTAATACCTGTGGGTTGGACTCGATCACTTTCATTGATTGATAGTCACAACTATTTGAAATTAATTATAAAAAATAATTTTTCTTCAACACTTATTACATACATACATAAACATGATAAATCACACCTTTCAGAGGAGTTGATTAAGCTAGGTTTTTGGATCCATGGAGTATCTGATGATATTGATAAACTGCCAACAGTAGTTTCGCAGTTTTGTGGCTTGTCTTCGGTGCCATTTTCTCTGTAAAAAAAATTTACAGGTATGTAAATTTGACTATTGTAATTATTATAACTACTACTCTGTACACACATTTTTCACATACCTGTCAGTCACAGTATCAATAAGTAACGAAGGAACTGCAGTGGGTAGCAACTTTTTTCTAATGTTTCCATTAACAACTGTGTATTCAAAATCAGTTGCTAAAAAATGTCTACAACAAATTCTACTTGTCTTAGCTAACGGCCTCTGAATAATAGAAGACCATTGTTGTAGTCTATTTTCATCACCAATAATCCTGTAAAGTTATTTAGTTAAATGTTAACTTCAACATTTAGCTCCAATGTAAACATAACCAAACATGTAAACAGAAATGGTTGTGTCAATATTTTTTACATAATTTATCTGTGAAATAAGACATTTTTAATCTGGCCTTGAGATAATTTACACACGCAACAATAGTGCACCATTTTCCATTAATATTTTGAACTTTTACTAAAAATTTATCGGTTTAATCTTTATGTAACAACGTTGTTGTGTACATCACGCCGCACGCGTATTCCTTAGTCCCCACTCTTCGTTGCTGCCCTTCCTCGATAAAAAGAGAAAGAATGAGTTTAGAAAGAGATAGAAAACCTCCAACTCTATCCCCACTCCTGTAATTTTGGCCCCACTGGGGGCCATGCGCGGTCTATTGTATAAGTCTATGATTATTTCGCGTTCTCCACGCAAATGTCCATAGCAACGGAAAATTCAAAACTTCCGTCCTTTTAGAGAATAATACTTATAATAATCAATTTATTTCTAAAACGTCCATTTTTTTTTAATTCTTTATTAATATTTTATTATATTATATATATATATATATATATATATATATATATATATATATTTCTTTACTTACAAGGAGATGCCACAACCTGCTAAATCAATTTCTAAACGAGACATAGACACGCAGCGAGCACGTTCGCTAGCTGCGATGTTAAGCATCAACATCTTAATTGAGGTTTGTGTCAATGGGCTTTTGTTTGTTAAAAATTATAATATAAAGTTTGGGTTGCGAGACTGTATCACAGATATGACTAAAGATGGAACCGTCTTCCAGAGAGGTGACGTGGCTGAGCAGACTGAAATTCCCACGTCGAACATTTTTAAGTCGGCAGCAAACGTTCGAATCCTGGCGACGAAGTTATCTTTAGGCGTTTTTTTTTCTTACCTTAAGGTACGTAATTAATGTTTTCCAGATATGATACATATGTTTTACATATGTTTCGTTTTTATACTATTAACCTTTTAACGAC
>NW_022639787.1:110031-111022 GCF_010583005.1 Odontomachus brunneus | reverse complement strand
TTTTTTTTTTCTTACCTTAGGGCACGTAATTAATGTTTTCCAGATATGATACATATGTTTTACATATGTTTCGTTTTTATACTATTAACCTTTTAACGACGGGAATGAATTTCAATTGAAATCGACTTCTTATTTTACGCGAAATTTTGCTATAAATGTAATGAATTTCTTATGTGGAGTCGCCAACCTGACGGCTGGTCGATATATCGACCACTCCCGCCGTTAAAAGGTTAATGAAGGGTAATTAGAGAAGTGTCAAGCTTGTTTAATGCAAACACAAATATATTAAATTTTTAATATATACTAAATATATATTTCATTGTAAGCAATGCAAAAAATATGTCCATATTCGTGTTTGCGTTAAACAAGCCTGACACTTTCTTAATTACCCCTGATTAATAGCATAAAAACGAGACATCTGCAAAACAAATGTATCATATTCGAAAAACATTAATTACATGCCCTAAGGTAAGAAAAAAAAACATCGCACAAAAAAACTCGTCGCCGAGATTTAAACGCTCGCTACCGGCTCAAAAATATTCGACATGGGATCCTCAATCTAATCTACTCAGCCACGCCGCCTCACTGAAAGACAGATCCATCTTTAGCTATATTTGGGATACAATCCTGCAACCCAACCTTTATACTATAATTTCTCACAAACAAAGGCCCATTGGCACAAATCCCAATTAAGATGTTGATGCTAAGCTAGCGAACGTGCTATGTCTCGTTCAGAAATCGATTTAGCAGATTTAGCAGATTTAGCATTTCCTTGTTAAATATATATAAGTCAGTGTTAAACAAGGAGGATTCGAAATCGCTTCGCTTAGGAGTATGAAGCAGAGAGAGTGAGACAGCTGCTTTATAGCCGTGCTGTAGGAGGAGAAAGAACGATCGCAAGCTCCAGTCAAGTGATAAATGCGCTGATATGAGAGACACGCGATGATCCCATGTTTATAAACAGTGTTTGGGAGCGGATTTTTGCCGCTGT
>NW_022639787.1:109589-110021 GCF_010583005.1 Odontomachus brunneus | reverse complement strand
TTAGGAGTATGAAGCAGAGAGAGTGAGACAGCTGCTTTATAGCCGTGCTGTAGAAGGAGAAAGAACGATCGCAAGCTCCAGTCAAGTGATAAATGCGCTGAGATGAGAGACACGCGATGATCCCATGTTTATAAACAGCGTTTGGAAGCGGATTTTTGCCGCTGCATGTAACACGGGATGTTTCTTATTATATAAAATCGTCGCTCAAAGCACTTAAGATAGTACTGGCGGTTTATGATCTACCGTTCGGAATTTAATAAAATCTGGTACACTAGTAGATATTTATGCAAAAAAGATTAGTATGAATTTTTGTAGAGCTACAAAGAGCCAATAAAAAGATATTGGCATTTACAATTTGGTGCGTTTAACATTGAGTCTTATAGGAAGCCACCGATTATCTCCAATATTTCAGAAAATACTGTTCAGATTTTA
>NW_022639787.1:109232-109567 GCF_010583005.1 Odontomachus brunneus | reverse complement strand
TAGAGCTACGGAGAGCCAATAAAAAGATATTGGCATTTACAATTTGGTGCGTTTAACATTGAGTCTTATAGGAAGCCACCGATTATCTCCAATATTTCAGAAAATACTGTTCAGATTTTAATAAAAAAATGAAGAGAACATAGCTTTATTTATAAGAAATATGTTAAATGCTTAACAAAATAGATTTGGACCTTGTTATAGTAATAAATTAATAAATAAATATACAAAATGTACGTTTTACATCGTAGATTATGAAATGTGGCAACGTCGCTAGCAAGACAGAATACGCGCGATATATATATATATATATATATATATATATATATATATATATA
>NW_022639787.1:104696-109059 GCF_010583005.1 Odontomachus brunneus | reverse complement strand
TGGGGTGTTCCATTTAAAAAAATTAATGTGACCTTGACCTGACCTTCGCTACGCAACCCAAGGTCAAACTGATGTGATCAGTAAATACATCTTTTTAAACGCCACAACTTTTATCTGAAACATTTTTTTCTAAAATGCTTAGTTTTCGAGATATTTCACCGGTACGGGACTTTTTGAACACCCTGTATATATATATATATATATATATATATTTAAATATATAACAAATAACAAAAAGTTTATATAAAAATAATGTTATTTATATATTATTCAATATGTTATTTATTATTTTAAAATGTTTTTATGGAAATATATATACATATAATAAAAATATACATGGTGTTTGATATAAATCATATAACTGCTCATGTAAAAGTAGAATTGATTAAATTGAGTACAAAAGTCCTCTATCATTTTGAAAACAACTACGCAAAATGTCGTGTTATTAGTGCTTGAAAATAGCAATATATAGAAGGTTCTTTAATAAATAACTCAAAAACTTGAGTATTATTTGTACAATGGTACAGGATTTTTTGTTCAGAGTGACTTAATCTACAAATATATAACAGCTGTTGTACCTAGTTACAGACATCAGTATATTGAACATTGCACCTGTCGCTAAATACAATAGTTATCATATATTGTAGATTAGACTACTCTGAACAAAAAATGTTTCTTACGCGCAGATACAATATTAAGAAAAATTTACTATGTACATTGCTTTTTTTTATTTCAAGATTTTATTTTAAAATTATATGTGTAAAAGTATATGCTTTCAGATTATATGCAATACATTTGTTAAATATGATCACATATGTATGTTTGTAGGTTTTATAAATATGCTATTGCTTCATGCTATATATTTTTCCTTTAATTACAATTAATGTAATTAACATTACATATAAAATTATTAGGACTTTTATTATATTATTAGGAATTTTAGCATATGGCTACGTGAATCATTAGTGGTTTATGCGGTAAATAATTGATCTTTTCATTGAAGTTGCATAGAACATTTTACTTAACGTTTTCTTCATAATTAATATGTGTAATCCATAAAAATATATAATTTTAATTATACATTATCTATTACAATATTCTTACAATAAAGTAGAAATGAGATCTCTTTTTTCTAGTCTGTCCATTAATGCAATATCATTATTATCTTCCATATCTATTGCATCAAATTCCATATGTTCGTCTTCATTCTCTATACATATGTTATGTAAAATACAACAAGCAAGTATAACCAAAGGTATCATTTCTGTATTATACATATAAATATATTTCAATTTTCGAAATCTTCCTTTCAGCATACCAAAAGCACGTTCAATAACTACACGCGTTCTTGACAATTTTGTGTTGAAGTTATTTTGTAAATTATTTAAATGACCATTATCTCGAAAAGGAGTTAGCATATAATGAAATAAGGGATATGCTGAATCAGCCAAAATATGATACATATTTTGAAAATATCTATTTTCATTTTGCGTTATTAGTTGTTTGATATCGCTTAAACGCCAGATTCTTGCATCATGAACGCTACCACACATTCCTGTAAATACATTTATAAATCGTAACTTATAATCGCAAATCCCTTGTAATTATAGAATGGTAACCTTTATGGTTAATATAATTGTCGCTATTTTCTGTTGGTGCACTTATTGCTATGTGGGAACCATCGATTGATCCAATGACGCCAGGAAAACCATTCATTTTACGAAATTCTCTTTCTATCTTTATCATTTCGTGAGGTTCAGGCCATTTAATAAATGCACTGCGACGGTACTCGCGAGCGGAACTTCTCGCGAGCGACGGCAAACAGTCGCCTGTTCGCCTCGTCGTCAAATTGCCGTCACTCCCGGACACGCCACAAAGAGTTTCGCGAGAGTTGGGCGCCAGGTACGGAAAGGCCGCACCACCTCGATAAACGCGATAATAACTGAGTATCACAAAAGGTGCGCGTCCCGGAACCGTCGGGACCGATAGCTCGTTTTAAATTAAAGTCGGAGATGGGATGGGTTAGGAGGCAAAATCACTACACTCGATGATGGTAACAAAGAGACGTTTATTTGGGGACTCTCGCACGTCCCGATAATTACTGTACGCGAGACAATATACTTCGCGAGACGGTACACGAAGCCCGAGGACGCTTTCCTCGGGCGAGCCTTTTTTTTTCGCGCGACCACTCCGCGGACGAGACACGACGATACGACACGCGGTACAATTAAGTTCGGAGCAGATGGTTGGTCTTACAGGTTTTCGGCGGCGACCCTTGCGTCGGCGGCGGTGTCAGCGGTGACGGTAGCGACGGCGGTCCTCCTTCCCTTGCTCTCTCTCTCTCTCTCCCAGCTCTCTCTCGCTCCGCTCACTCTCTCCCGCTTCGCTCGCTCCTTCTCTCACTTCACTCTTTCTCTCTCTCTTTCTCCGCACTCTCTCACTCCTCTCTCGCTCTCGGCTCTCTCACTCTCCGCTCTCTCTCTTTTTCTATCAATCGCGATACTAGCTCGGTCTATTCTTCTACGTCTAAGCGCGGCGGTAGTCGCGGTATAGCTGCCAGCTGATCGGCTCTGGGAGGATCACGTATCCTCGTGGATCCTCCCTCGTCGCTACCCCCCTCGTCCTGGGGTGGTCGGTAGTCGGGAATCGGCAGATTTCGGTACCATTGTCTCGAGACGCTTCTCGTCTCGAGACGTTGTTGACATCGGGAGTTCGCTTGGTTGTCTCTCCCGGCTCTCCCGTTTTTTCCTGCCGGGTTTCTCGTGACGGCTGCTTCGCTGAAAGTAAATACAGCTGATCCGTCTAAACGCGATACTGTATTGTAACTACGATACTTTCTCAGCAATAGAATATTTTCTATTGCTGAGCGCCCGATAATTCGCGATAATAATTTTTCGTTGCCAAAGTACGAGAGTGCGATTCACCTGATGGAGGGCTCCGCTCGTTGTCGTCCTCTGCATCCTCGTCCCTCGATGTCCTCCGCTCCTCGTCCTGGTGGCCGGCAAGGGGCGTCGAGGGGCACAAAATTCGAGACGCGCTGACCTTCGCATCTGCTCCGCTCGCAAAAATCGCTTCTTCGCTTTGTTCTAAATTTTGCACAACAAACAATCCGACGGAACGCGATACTCGGCAAGGTTTCGAAAACCGTTAGCGACACGGTACGCGATAAACATTCTTTCCACTAATCGACACGGGATTCTTGAGACGGGCGCCTCCATGGCTGCCACGTCACAACTCCCCCCTCCCCGGGGAAGACCACCCCGGTCGCCTCAGCCATGGGCTCTCCATGACCGCCCATCTGCTCACAAAATTTAATGTTTCTCGCGGCGCGTGCTCGCGGTAATCCCTGCGAGCTGTTCGCGATATTCCTTGATTGCTTGCGTCTCATCTCGCGGCACGGCGATTGTGAGGGGTACGACTTCCCTCGTCGATATGTCGCGGGGTCGATGTTTTCGCGAGGTATCTCGCCTGGTGTTGAGGTGTGGAGGGGAAGGTTACTAAATGTATAGACTCCTTTTTCCCTTCCAAGCCCTCCTTTATTTACTCAATTTATCGGTAAGTCAAAAAAAAACCGAAAGAAAGCGAGAAAAAAGAAAAGAAACAAAAAACGATAGTGGTGAGCTGGTCAGCCGCCTCTTCGCGGTCCTTGGGCTTTTGCTCCCGGGTTCCGCCAACCCTCTCCGCAGCGCGGGCAATCTCGGAGCGTGGTCCCCCGCTCCCCGCACCGGTAGCAAAAATCGCTACCTCGGGAGCGGGGGCACTCCGAGTACCGATGGTCGGGGCGGCCGCAATTCCAGCAGCCCTCCCCGCCCCGACCACCGGACGTCGCCCGCGCGGGCCGGGGGAACCCGCTCTGCCCAGTGGAAGTCCTTCCAGTCCCCGACGCGGAGGGTCGCGGGCTCGGCTTCCTCCGTGGAAGCCGTCCTCGGGCGTCGCGTTCCGCCCGCCGGTTGGCCTCCTCCACCAACTCGTCCCACACGTCCC
Organism: Odontomachus brunneus; assembly: GCF_010583005.1. Taxonomy (NCBI): domain Eukaryota; kingdom Metazoa; phylum Arthropoda; class Insecta; order Hymenoptera; family Formicidae; genus Odontomachus; species Odontomachus brunneus. Next base: position 105,075 of record NW_022639787.1, on the reverse strand, counting down.
ACCACCCGGAGGTTTGGGTGGTGGTGCTATCCCGGGGGCGCGAGTCCGTCTGGGTGCCCGCGTTCCTGATCTGCGGGAATTCCCGGACTACTGCCCCCCGGGTGGTGGTCCACTCTGCCCGGGATCGCTCCATGAGGTCCTGAGCATCCCCCCAGAACCCGGGGTGGTCGCGGTGGATGGCGATGAACACGGCCCGGTACCGACGCCGAAATTCGGTCCACCGCCGGTGAAGGTCCGACTCCCTGTCGGCCATGGTTGATGATCGTATCCGGTAGGTGGTATCTATAAGGAGGTGGGTTGCACGTAAGGCTTTAGTTCCTTGACGTGCACTTTCCCCACCACCTTCCCGTCCAAACATGCGAGCTTACACACGACCGCT
>NW_022639787.1:103258-104686 GCF_010583005.1 Odontomachus brunneus | reverse complement strand
CGATGTTCCGGAATACGACGTGGTATTGGCGTCGGAACGCATCCCACCGGCGGTGGAGGTCGTCTCGGTCGGCCATTCCACTTAGTTTCGGTAGGTGGTCTATACAGAGGTGGGTTGCACGTAAGGCTTTAGTTCCTTTACGTGCACTTTACCCACCACCTTTCCATCCAGGCATGCAAGCTCACACACGACCGCCGATCTCATCTTCGAGATTTTATATGGCCCCTGAAATTTCGGGGCCAACTTTGCGGCCGTGTTGTGAGCGGCAGACGATAAGACATGCTGTCGTCTTAACACCAAATCACCGGTACGATAATTCGCTGGGCGTCTCCGCAAGTTCTAGTGCGCGGACTGCCGTTGGTACGCGGCCTCTAAATTTTCGCTAATCCACACATGCAACTTCGATAATTCTCTCATCCGCTCTGACCATCGAGCCGGATCTTGTTGCTCGATCTCCAGCGTTTCGGTACGATACTTCCGCAGTGTGTGCGACGGTTCGAGTTCGCGGCCGAGATTTAAAAAGGCGGGCGACGTGCCTAATGACGAGTGGTGTGCGGTATTGTACGCGAAACGGAAATCGGTAATGTGCGTGTCCCATTCGTGATGATCTCGATCGAGGAACGCCACGATCATCGTTTTCAGAATCCGATTCACCCGCTCGACCGGGTTGGCCTGCGGGTGATACGGCGGTACGGTAGAGTGGCGTATTCCACGCTCTTTCGCGAAATCTTCAATTGTCTTATTGACGAACTCGGTACCATTGTCTGTCAGCAGGACTTTCGGTGTTCCCCAGCGCGATATTACTAGGTCATCGATAGCTGCCCGTATGAGCTTTCCGTTCGCGGCACGCAAGGCACGGCACTCTACCCATTTCGAGAATAAATCTTGAATCACTAAAAGGTAAGAGTAGCCGGCCTTGCTCCGCGGCAACGGGCCCATAATATCGGCAGCGACTACCGTCCACGGTACTTCGATAACCCTCCGCCCCATAAGACCTGCAGGGGCGTGCTGGTCCACCTTAGTCCGCTGACAGACATCACATTTTCTCACATAGCCAACGATATCACGAAACATGTTGGGCCAATAATAGGCGACGGCAAGACGGTGAAAAGTCTTGTCGACACCTAAATGGCCCGCTTGAGGATGATCGTGGGATTCCTGCAGTTCTTCTCTCCGCAGCTCGCGCGGAAGCACCCATTTCCACCGATCGAGATCCTCCACCAAATCACTAATTATCTTCGTTGGCCTCAGAAAATATAATCGCTCGTCGACAATTCGCCACGTCGGAAACCGCTTCGGCTCTTTCGCGACGTCACTAAATCGCTTTCGATACCACTCGTCAGTAGTTTCACTAATTACCGCGTCGATATCGGTAACGGTATCTCTCGCTATCGCAACGGCCGCCAAGGGGGTCTCGGAATCCCCCTC
>NW_022639787.1:102668-103248 GCF_010583005.1 Odontomachus brunneus | reverse complement strand
CCTCAGAAAATATAGTCGCTCGTCGACAATTCGCCACGTCGGAAACCGCTTCGGCTCTTTCGCGACGTCACTAAATCGCTTTCGATACCACTCGTCAGTAGTTTCACTAATTACCGCGTCGATATCGGTAACGGTATCTCTCGCTATCGCAACGGCCGCCAAGGGGGTCTCGGAATCCCCCTCGTACATCCTCGATAGCGCGTCGGGAACGTGATGTAGCGCTCCCTTCCTATGTACAATTTCATAGTCGTATTCCAACAACTCTAACGCCCAGCGTGCTAGACGACCCGTGGGGTTGCTTAAATTATGCAACCATCGCAAACTGCTATGATCGGTAATAACGGTAAATCGGTAGCCTTCGAGATACGGACGAAATTTCTTAATTGCCCAGACAACAGCTAAACATTCGAGTTCCGTCGTGCTATATCTCTTTTCGGCATCCGTGAGCGTTCGGCTGGCGTACGCAATAACACGTTCTACCTTGTCGATCGTTTGCGTCAACACCGCTCCTAAGCCCACGGTACTCGCGTCGGTTTGTAGCACGAACGGCAACTCGAAATTCGGACACGATAAAATCGGT
>NW_022639787.1:96791-102658 GCF_010583005.1 Odontomachus brunneus | reverse complement strand
TACGGCATTCGCGTGAAGTGGTAGTGCCCTTTTCCCGGTACGGAAAATGCGGTAATTTCTCGACTTTCTTTCGCTAACGGTATCTGAAAGTAAGCCTGGCTTAAATCGATAGTCGAAATATAACGAGCCGAACGTAACTTGTCGAGAATACCCGTCATATTCGGTAACGGGTACGCGTCCTTCTTCGAGACATTGTTTACTTTACGGAAGTCGATACAAAAACGGTACTTGCCACTCGGTTTCTTAACCATCACGATCGGATTAGACCACTCGCTTTTCGACGGCTCTATTATTCCGTTCTCTAACATCTGATCTACTTCGCCACGGATCGCCTCTTGCACTTTTGGCGACACTAAATAACATCGCTGTTGAATCGGCGGATGAGTCCCGACGTCGATACAATGTTCGGTAAGCGACGTTACGCCGGGACTTTCGACAGCGGTCGGTACGGTATCCACTAAAAATTCCTTTAATTTTTCGTTCTCTATTCGCGATAATTCCGAGACCCCGCAGCACCGGTTTTCCTGTCCGCGCTCGTTGCAGAACGGATAGCGGATCGTTGCGTCACTCGCAAAGGACCACTCGCCTCGCGAAAAATCTATTATAACACCAAAGGCGGCGAGAAAGTCCATCCCGATAACGACCGAGACTGCGAGACTCGGCATCAAGCCGACGGTAAGCGTGTGCGTTCGTCCCTGCAACGCGATAGCGATATTCGTCGATTCCCTCATCGACACGATATTCCCGTTCGCCAAGCGAACACGAGAATCGGAATCCTGCGAGATCGGTAACCCTAGTTCTCGGATTAGGTCGATACCTTCTTCACCAAAAATGGTTCTATCAGAACCGGTATCGACCAATCCGAGGAGGCAGTTCTCGCCCACAAAAAATTCTATATATTTGAGGGACGCACGCTCGCTAACCTGACGCATTCCATACGATCCGCTAATCCTCTGTTCTACTTCACGGGTCTCGGAAACGGGAGAGGACGCAGGGACCCGACCTATCGTCCTCTTCTCCCGTTTCCCGCGCACGAGGGGCACGTCCGCACCGTCTGTTGATTGCGTCCACAGCGGTAACAGTGGACGCGCGGGGGTTCGCGACAATCGCGCGAGAAGTGTCCCGTCGCGTCGCAGTTCCAGCATTTCGCTGGTCTGCGCCGCGACGTGGGTTGCGAAGTGGAGGCCTCCGCGGTTTCCCGCGGAGCCTCACTCCTCTCCCCCGCTCCCGCTCCCCCCGCTTGGGCGGCCGATGGTCGGGTTGCCCTTGCGGAAGTCGGCGGAGTCGCCCTCGCGGGACGACGCGCCGCGCCGTCGGCGCGCGGACGCCCACCCTCGCTCGCGACCCTCGATTCTCGCTCACTAAGAGACAGGTGTGTCTCGGCCGTCATCGTCGTGGACGGCCTTGACGAGCGCGGTGGCGGCCGATACGCGAAGTCGGGAAACGTTGATTGTTCGGGCGGTGGCGGCGCGCGGTATTAACTCGCGGCGAGGTAGCTTCGCTCTACTCTCGTCGCGAGTTTCTCGAGAGCGTCAAAGTCGGCAAAATCGTCGCGGTGGACGGCGACTTGGAGGCGCGGCAGCATATTTCTATGCGCGTAGTTCAACTGCTCGACCAGGCTCCATGGTGGTTCGAGCCGGCCGAGCAGTCCCAAAAGACACGTTAGATAGTCGGCGACCGGTTCCCGCTCGCCCTGAGTGCGGCGCGTGATCTCGTCGCGCAGGGCGAATTGGTAGTCCGGATCGCCGAACCGGACGCGCGCCGCCGCCTCAAAGTCGCGCCACGTGGCCCATCGCGACTTCTTTACCCGGTACCACTGTAATGCGATACCGGTCAAGAAAAACGGGAGACACTTGAGCAAGTCCCCGACCGCGATGGGCACTAACTCGCGACCTTCCTCAATCCGCGTGAGGAAGGTCTCGACGTCGCATTCGCGCGCACCCGAAAAACTAATATTCCAGCGACGCATGGTGTTATATGCGTCGCTGGCCGATAACGGTCGCTCTCCCGTGCGCGGTCGGAATTCGGGAGCCGACGGCCTAAAGGCCGCCTGAGGCTCGAAAGCCGCCGGCAAGCCCTCGCGCGGCAACGATAACGGCGGCGGTAATAAAACGCGCGCCGTCGGTGGCACGGTGGTCGGTGGTTTCCCGGGGGCCTCGATTTTAAACGGTAGCGGTAATGGCCCCGATTCCTCGGGGCCCGAGACGGTATGGTCGAGATCGACTCGACCCGGTAGATCAGGCCCCCTACCACCTCCGACCGCGCCTTCGGGGACCTCCTCCACCTGGAGGTCAAACCCCGTTAGCGACGCGTCCACCGTGGGCAACGGCGGCACCGGGTCGCGACGCCCCGCGCGCTCGTAGCGCGTCAGCCGCGACCTCAACGCCGCGACAGTGCCCGTCGCGACCAAGCCCCGCACGGTGGCTTCATCCTGGAGCTGCTCGAGCGACAGCTCCAGGATCCACGCGTCGAGATCGCCCTTCGGCATCTCGACGGAGGCGCGAACGCTTCTCTAACCGCGCACGGACACGCTCGCCGCCACTCGCGTCGCGAACCGCAATCCTCGCGACCCGACGGCACGCGACACTGCTCCACGAACCGTCGCACTTTCCGCGATCTACCGTACTTGTCACTCCCTTCGCGACCCCGCACTGTCCGCGCACTCTCACTATCGCGCGGAGACGCCTCGCTCGCGCGCACACACAAAAAAAATAGTTGTCCGGGGGGGCCGATTTGGCTCACCCCGCGACACGGCGAACGATATGGCACACGGACAGGGACGGACAGACCTACCACCACCAAGCAGGCAGACCCCACACTCGGAGTGGTCACAAAAACAATATGCGAAAGTCTCAAAAAAAAATCTCTGACTTCACGTCCGTCCACCGAGACGGTAAGGTCGCAATCTCAGGGCCCCACGTTGGGCGCCAAAAATTTGCGACGGTACTCGCGAGCGGAACTTCTCGCGAGCGACGGCAAACAATCGCCTGTTCGCCTCGTCGTCAAATTGCCGTCACTCCCGGACACGCCACAAAGAGTTTTGCGAGAGTTGGGCGCCAGGTACGGAAAGGCCGCACCACCTCGATAAACGCAATAATAACTGAGTATCACAAAAGGTGCGCGTCCCGGAACCGTCGGGACCGGTAGCTCGTTTTAAATTAAAGTCGGAGATGGGATGGGTTAGGAGGCAAAATCACTACACTCGATGATGGTAACAAAGAGACGTTTATTTGGGGACTCTCGCACGTCCCGATAATTACTGTACGCGAGACAATATACTTCGCGAGACGGTACACGAAGCCCGAGGACGCTTTCCTCGGGCGAGCCCTTTTTTTTTTCGCGCGACCATTCCGCGGACGAGACACGACGATACGACACGCGGTACAATTAAGTTCGGAGCAGATGGTTGGTCTTACAGGTTTTCGGCGGCGACCCTTGCGTCGGCGGCGGTGTCAGCGGTGACGGTAGCGACGGCGGTCCTCCTTCCCTTGCTCTCTCTCTCTCTCTCTCCCAGCTCTCTCTCGCTCCGCTCACTCTCTCCCGCTCCGCTCGCTCCTTCTCTCACTTCACTCTCTCTCTCTCTCTTTCTCCGCACTCTCTCACTCCTCTCTCGCTCTCGGCTCTCTCACTCTCCGCTCTCTCTCTTTTTCTATCAATCGCGATACTAGCTCGGTCTATTCTTCTACGTCTAAGCGCGGCGGTAGTCGCGGTATAGCTGCCAGCTGATCGGCTCTGGGAGGATCACGTATCCTCGTGGATCCTCCCTCGTCGCTACCCCCCTCGTCCTGGGGTGGTCGGTAGTCGGGAATCGGCAGATTTCGGTACCATTGTCTCGAGACGCTTCTCGTCTCGAGACGTTGTTGACATCGGGAGTTCGCTTGGTTGTCTCTCCCGGCTCTCCCGTTTTTTCCTGCCGGGTTTCTCGTGACGGCTGCTTCGCTGAGAGTAAATACAGCTGATCCGTCTAAACGCGATACTGTATTGTAACTACGATACTTTCTCAGCAATAGAATATTTTCTATTGCTGAGCGCCCGATAATTCGCGATAATAATTTTTCGTCGCCAAAGTACGAGAGTGCGATTCACCTGATGGAGGGCTCCGCTCGTTGTCGTCCTCTGCATCCTTGTCCCTCGATGTCCTCCGCTCCTCGTCCTGGTGGCCGGCAAGGGGCGTCGAGGGGCACAAAATTCGGGACGCGCTGACCTTCGCATCTGCTCCGCTCGCAAAAATCGCTTCTTCGCTTTGTTCTAAATTTTGCACAACAAACAATCCGACGGAACGCGATACTCGGCAAGGTCTCGAAAACCGTTAGCGACACGGCACGCGATAAACATTCTTTCCACTACTCGACACGGGATTCTTGAGACGGGCGCCTCCATGGCTGCCACGTCACAGTACCAACATCTTCAGTTTGTAACGAAGCGTTCCCACCTCGTTCCTATTTAATTATATACTCCTCAAATTCTAGTCTGTTTCCTTTCCTTGTTTTCGACCGTTGTCAAAGTTGAAATATATTTATATTACGTTCTCCCTGCTGTGCTTAATTTCGCTGCCCGACACCCGTTAGACGACCAGCACGCCGGGAGCCCGATAGTCCTCCCGGTCGCCGCTACGCGGCGCGAACGCGAGGTTGAGGCAGCACTCGCAGGTAAATTTCCGCGGCCGCCTCTATAAAAGGGGGGTTCGCGGAATCATCGAGACGAGTTCACCGCCGGTCTCCTAGGAGACCAGCACGGGAGCGTAACACCGCGAACTCAGCCTCTCGAGGCACACCAGTTCCAGACGACGACGTGTCGGATTTCGGCTGCCGATCGAACTCAGCGGAGAGCGTGTCGGGCTTCGACCGTGACTCCAGAGCACATTGTTCCAGACGACGACGGCCCAGAGCCCGGATCGCGGCTTGCCGCCACCGCGATCACCCGCCATTCCGAGTTGCACCGGCAACACCGATCGCACGCGCCTCGGCGCAGTATGCACGTCACTCACTGTACACTAAATTAATAAACTCTCGTTGTAAGTTAACAAAACCGAGCGCATTACTGCCAACTCTCCCTCCTATTACGATCCTGGACGCCGGCGAGCTTACCCAAGCAAGAAAACCCAAGGAAAAGAACGAGGCGAGATAAGGAACTCCGTTACAAGTTAATAACATTGCTACTTGAAATACAATTCTCCAAACAGTGTCCTTAGATATTTTAAATCTATCTGCTATTGACCTAAAACAAAAATTTTGTATGCACACATACTTATACATAAAATTATCGCAAATATTTAGTTAAGAAGTCAAAAATAAATGAAAGAAATGTAGAAGAAAAAAAATGATTTAGCCAAATATACTATTGCAGATATTTTTCGTATAAAAATAAAATATACTAACTTATATACTTCCTGATTACCAAAGAATCATAAGGCAATAGCTATTTGCTTATTTGGAGACATGTTTTCAGGATCGTGCGCATTCAGACGTGGTCCAAGTGTTTATACTAGTTGTTCAAATGTTGTCTTTTCCACTCGAAAATGTGATTTAAAATCTAGATTTGAGGCTTTCACGGCCATTAATACAATATCTAGATATAGCTTCCGGAATGGAGCCGTGTCTTGAATCAGCGATATGCCGACGTTTCGCAAACGTTGCAGTTTGCATCATCAGGGCTGAGAACTCTGATACTGAGCTCCCTTGGGTAAAGGTAGTCCTTATATGCTCCCCTTCCCCCCCCCCTTTGTGTAGATGGTGTTTAGGGAGTAGGGGACGAGGCTTGAATCCAGCCAATCAGCGTATTTTAATTGATCAGCTGGTCAATTAAAAAACCGGGAGGGCAGTATGCCAAATTGAGTTTACTTGCATACCTTTGTCTCGGTTGAGGTT
>NW_022639787.1:93583-96618 GCF_010583005.1 Odontomachus brunneus | reverse complement strand
TTTTTTTTTTTTTTTTTTAGCCAGGGGAAATGCGTTACGCATACCCACGATCTCCGGGGGGAGACCGCGGGTTATGTGGGGCTCCTCCCCCCCGAGGATGCTCGGGGGGGCCCTACCCACTAAAACCCCTGGCGGGTCCGTCCTCAGCGGTCATCAGGGGGCCCGCGGGAACCACTTGCGTATAACATCCGCGAACCCCCCTCCGCGGTCCAGAGGACCCCTCCCGGACCGGGGGTAATAAATCACCCCCGGTCACGCTCCTCCTGAGCAGCGGCGCGGTGCGACCCAACACCGCGCCGCCTCCCTCCCGGGCCGCTTTGATTGGAGGGTGCGCCCCCGCACACCCCCCAGGCGACCCGTAGGGGAGAGGGGGGACCGGTGGAGGCGGAGTATCCGCCCGGCACCGACCCCCCTCGACGCCGGCCTGATGTTCGGCCGGCGTCGTGGCCCCGGTCTAGATGGTCAGACCGGGGCCCTCTCCGCCGGCCGGATCCCGGGGCAAATCCCCGGGGTCTGCCGGCACGCCTCCCGTAGGGGGGCAACTCGGGCCGGCCCCGTTCGGCGGTCGACCCCTGCGATGCCCCGGCGGTTTTCCGACCACCGGAGCACCACCCCCCATTGGGCACTCGGGACCACCCACCCGGTGGCCCGAGGCCCTTCCATCCTCGGAGCACACCGCGCAGGCCGCGCTCCCTGCGCAGTCCCGCGCGATGTGCCCCGCCCGGCCACACCGGTAGCAAAGCCCACTCCGGTCGATTGACGCGGAGCAGGCCGCCCGGATGTGGCCGAGCCTCCAACACTTGTGGCACTGGAGCGGGCGAGCTGCGAGCATTTCCACCCGCGCACCCGCCCACCCCAGCGCCAATCTTCCTTCCCTGGCCACCAACGCGGCGGACTCCAGGAGGAGGCGGGCCCAAACTGTCCCGACCCCTCCCCAGCCACGCCGGATGGGGCCCACCCGGACCTCTGTCGGCCCGCAATTATTGCGGGCCGCCAGAGCTTCGGCAATCTCCTCGGGGAGGACCGACTCGTCAATACCGACGAGCCGGACCTCCCCATGCCTTCTTGGTCTCGTGACCGAGGCACCGGGGAGCGCCGCCCTGACCTTATTGGCCAGGTCGTCAGCCCCCCGGTCTCTCCCCTCCCTATCTGGGCCCGCCAGCCCCAGGAGGAGGCCGCCATTCGCGGCTCTCCTCACGAAGGCCGGACGGACCCCCACTCCCTGGAGGGGGACCTCCCGCACCCTGCGGATGGCCTCCGCGTACGAGAGACCCCCCCCACCCGAACTGCCACCACCGCTGTCGTAGGCGGCATCGCCGGCACCCGGGGCACCGCCAGGCGCCCCGAGCTCGGCGCCCTCCTTTCTTCCCGTTTAGGGACCCCTCCTCTTCTTCCTCCGCCCGCCCCACCCGCCGCCACCCAGTCGCGACCCCGCGAGGGGACCGCGACGGGCCCGGCGGGCACAGAAGGCCCCTCCCCAGTCGGCGGCGCTTCGGCAGCCACCGCCGGTCTACGCCTCTGCGCGGCGTCCCGCATCGGGGACGTCGCCCTATCCGTCCGATCGGGCGGCGCCTCCGGGAACGGAGACACGGCCCGATCCACCATGCTCTTATCCTGTGCGAGCAACTGCGCTATCAAGTTCGCCGCCTCTTCCCTTTCCCTGATCAACTCCCTCCTATCCAACTCCCACGTTTCCCTGTCCAACTCCCGGATTGCCATTTTAGCTTCCCATAACTGCCTTTCAATATGGAACGCATTCCTATCCTTTTCCCATTCCTTTCCTTTGCATACCCATTCCCTCCTTTCCGCCTCCCATTGCTTTCCTTTCCTTTCCCATTCTTCTAGTTCTTTGCATTTCTTCACCTCTTTTTCTTTTCTTCCTTTATACAACTCTTCCCAGTCCATGATTTTTTCTTCCAAGGCCTCCGTCCTTAATTTAAACACCTTCCCGACTTCCTGGCAATACCTCCTCATTGCATCGCTGCACCCGGTGATCGTAGCCTTCTCCACCTTACTCATCCTTTTACTCTTAGCAGTGGCCTGCTCAATGAGGTTGGCACTGTCGATCGCGAAGCGAATCCGGGCGAGGACGAAATCCCGATTCTTAAGCATGTTCTTCGGGTCCGGCCATCCCTTGTTTCCTTCCTCTTCTTGTTCCGCATCCATGTCCTCTTCTCCACTTCCATCCTCTTCCCTCTCACCGTCATCTTCACTTTCCTCCTCACGCGTCACTCCCCCACATTCCTCACCCTCCTGTGTCCCTCCATCCTCCTCGTGCCTATCCAGCTTCCTTCTCTTTCCCCCTCCCTCCATCTTATCCTTATCCTTCCTGTCTGTCTCCCCCTCCCCTCGGCGGTTGCGATACCCGCCGACGCGCCCGCCGTTGACGCGCCGGTTTCCTGTGGCCCATCGTCCGTTGACGACACGGGGGTGCCTGGGACCATAGCCCCCCCGCGCCGGCCCGACGTATCCGACCCGCCGGAAGTCGTTCCTTTTTTCCGTTGTTCCATCATGATCTTAATGGGGGGCTTGACGGCGGCCCCCCAACCCGGACGGCTTTTAGGGCCGCCCCCCAGGGCGTTTTGGCTCAACGGAGCCTCAGGAGCCCGCCCTGCCCCCGCTGTGGATCCCCGATGAAGTATTCACCGAGGATCTTACTACTCCCGGGCGCAGCTGCCCACCCGGGAGGCCGGTTGCCGTACTGGCATAAGGGACCCGACTGCCCCCGCGGTGAGGTCGGCTCACCCGCACCGGCTGCCCTAAGGACAGTCGGGCGCGCTCGCCTCCCTCTGAAACTCTCGGACGTCGCTGCCCACCCGAGAGACCGGTACCATACTGGCATAAGGGATCCGGTACGCTCCCCTGCTGTAGGCGCCATTGGGCTCCCATCCCTCTCTGAAGCGAGAAGGAGGGGAGCCCTCCGGCTCCTAATACTCATGGGCGCAGCAACCCACCCATGAGGGCTTTTAGTCGCCTTTTACGACACGCAGGCCATACGTTCGGGGTATTCTTTACGTCCGCCACCCACGCGGACA
>NW_022639787.1:84620-93573 GCF_010583005.1 Odontomachus brunneus | reverse complement strand
AAAGTGACCATACTTGGTACATCGCTGGTGTTCCTTGATTCGCGTACTGATCTTCCTCCCGGTTTCTCCTATATAAACTTTACCACAAGAGCAAGGGATCTTATATACACCTGATGTTTCTAGGCATGATTTCTGATCCTTCGGATTTGGGAGTAAATGGGAGAGCTTCCTATGAGGTTTGAAGATTACTTTGATTTTGTGTTTACCCAAAATCCTGCTGATAGGTTATGTTATGCCCTGGAGATATGGAAGAACAGCCGTTTTTCTCTTTTCTCTCTCTTCATCTAGTGCATCAGTGTTTTTAGGACTGACAATTCTGTTCTTCTGGTTTTTTATTATTTGCGAGATGTTTTTGCTGTTGTATCCATTTTTAGTTAAGGCTGTACTGAGGTGTTCTAGTTCTCCATTCAGAGAAGATGGTTCCGAAATTGTGAGCGCTCTGTAAACCAATGAACTTATGACAGAATTCTTTTGCGAGGGATGATGATGAGAGGTTGCATGTAGATATCGGTCCGTGTGTGTTGGTTTTCGGTAGACCTGGTGACCTAAGGTGCCATCTTGGTTCTTTTGGACTAGCACATCCAGAAAGGGTATTTGATTATTTTGTTCCACTTCCATTGTGAACTGAATACTGGGATTTTGTGAATTGAGAAACCCGAAAAACTGAGAAAGAGTTTCCCTGCCATGATTCCAAATTACGAAAGTATCATCCACATACCGAAACCATGTGGATGGTTTCAGTGGTGCGTTCCTCAAAACTTTATTCTCAAAGTGTTCCATAAAGATGTTTGCAATGATAGGAGATATAGGAGATCCCATCGCCGCTCCAGAGGTTTGTTCGAAAAACTCTCCTTGGAACTGAAAATAGGTTGAAGTTAAGCAATAGGTTGATTTAAAATCTATTTTAATAATGTGAATATAGTTTATTGTAATCAAAATATATAATGCAAGAACATTTATATAAACTTAAAACAATAAATTATTATAGTACAGCAAAACGTCAGATTCTTTTACCTGTCAATGAGTATGTTACGACAATGTTTTCAAAAAAATGTGGGATCCTTATATGATGTTCCCGTGGAGGTTAGAAGTTATCCTCATCTTCATCAGATGGGTGATCAAAAAATATTTCCCACATTTATATTACATCCATTTTTTATCTAAAACTGTTTAGTTGTAATGAGTATTAAAGTATAAAAAAAATAACTCAAATAATGTTAAAAAATAATGGCTTGATTTACATCGTGCACTTGATACTATTTAGTACGTGTATCAAGTGTACGATGTAAACCAAGCCATTAAAAAATGTTTGTAGAATTACATATAATTTAAAACAAACTGTGCAAACAAATCTATCTTGTTTTGTCATCAATACCCTGATAGCCAAACCTGTGCGAGCAGATTTTACGCAGAGTCTGTCAACAGTATCTGTTGACAGAATGGCACACAGAAACTGTTTTAGCAGTCTCTGACGACAGATCGGTGACAGACTGCACGCAGACCCTGTCAACAGTCTGGCGGCAGATTGGGGACGTAGATGTCTATGGATCTGTCGACAGATCCTGCTTGGATTCGACAAATCCTGTCGACAGTCCGCGCAGATTACTTACTGGATATACTCTAATGATATAATTTATTGTGGACTTGCACCTGCACGAATTATGTAAAAACAATATTTGCAAATAGGTTAAAATAGTGTGACTTTTACTTTAGGATAATATTTGAAAAATATAATATATATTTTAATGGTTATATAACTTTAATTAAGAATAGATAAAATATTATTAGAAAACAACACCAGATGATTTTATAATCAATAATACAAAATTATTACCTCGTGTATCTGTCACGATATTGTTCTGCCTAATCCACTGTTTGCAGTCGTGAGACAGCCCCCTCCATGCCGCCACCTTACCGTGGTGGAGGGGTACCGGCGATCCGGTGAAGGCTCGGCGGCAGTACCTCTCGGCTCCGGCCGAAAGGGAGGCCCCTACCTGAGGATCGCTGGCGAACGGCGGCAACGGGGAAGGAAAACCCCCACAGAAAACCGGACCGTGGTGGGCTGCAATCCCGCGGTTGCTAGAGAGGGACGTAAATCCCTCCACTGCAGGGGAGCCCGGCGACTCCCACAGGGCCGATGGGCCCAATCGCTGGTAGGGGTAGGCGGCCCTGACTCCAATCGCCCGGCCGGCTGGGGCCGTTAGGTGGAGCTTGCTCCACCACCAGCCACCGGGGTGGGGTTTCGGGGTTGGGGGGGCCTCCGCTCCGGGACGGGGGGAGCACTCCTCCCGGAGGACAAGGAGAAGAACCCGACTCTCAAGGCACTCTGCCGAGAGAGCGGGTTGCCCTCAATCCGCTCAGCGTAGGAGTAGTCCTGCGTTCGAGCGGGGAGAGGTACCCACACCCGCGACTGCACACCGGAGGAGTCGCCTCACGGTTCGCGGGAGGTGGAGGGGTGCTCGGGCCGCTCGGACATATTCCGAGGTCGGGGTCGCGCACCCTGGGATGACCTTCCCGTCGGAACTACCCGGAGATTCTCCGGGCCGGCGGGACGGTAGGTGGAGTCGCAGGGACCGGTACATTGGCCCTCCCCACATTCTGTGGAGAGGTGCCGCACCCCGGCAACCCTGCGGCTCCTCCTGGTCACGTTGCAAATTGCGACGTGACCGGCCGTGAGGGCCCCCCCGTGCGGGCAGCTGCGCACGGGGAGAGTTAGGGGTCTGCGTGGTATTTGCCAGGACCCCTACAGCGCAGGCCCGGCAATTGTCGGACCTGTCCATATCGTAAACCCCCGGGGATCGTTATGTCATGTCTATGACGAACCTCCGTGGGAGCGAGGGCCTTGGCTTAAACGCCTGGGCCGCGAGGACGGGGACCTCTATAAAAAACCCCCCCAATCCTAAGTTTGGGAGCCGCGGCGATGGGATGAGTGGCCGGCGGGTTAGCCGGTCGCGAGCGGTCCACCCCGGGGCACCTGGCGCACCCCGGGTGTATCAAGCCCGAACCCAGGCGTGGGGCTCCGCCTGGGGAGTGTTTAGTTCCTCCATGTATTATGGCCCGCCCTGTAAGCCTCCGGGTGAAAAGGGGTGGGCAACCTAAAAAATGATATCTATTAACAAACAAAACCAAATTGACGCAGGAGGAGAGGAAGAAGAGATGGAGGCGTACGCCTCCCTCTCAGATGGGCGAAACACGCCCAATGCTGAGCCGACCACCAGCTCAGCCGGGAGGAAAGAGGCCAATAGTGGCCTCCTTGATGAGGCTGGGGCGAGGGAACGCCCCAGCGAGAGTGCGGGGTGCCTAGCGGGGTCATTGTCGGCCTCGATGCGCTCCCGCAGCGACGGAGAGGGCAGCCTCGGTGCGGGGGGTAGCGACGGCGACATTAGCTCGCGGTCGGTCTCCCCCGCACAAAATCAGCAGAGGTTTGCCAAGAAGGATGGGCGGGGGCGGCCTGCCACGCGTTCCCTTCCAGGGGACCACACAGCGGCCGCTCTTGCATATAGGAAAAAAGAGAAGGAGGAGCGCGACGCAATCGCGGACGTAGAGCGGATCAAGGACCCTGCTATGCGTGCCCAATCGAAAAGGACCCTCCGAACGCAAGAGGAGAAGGGGAGGATCCTCCGCGACCTGCGGTCTAAACAGACCGCTGAAGTCTCGTCGATGGCCATAAAGGCCGTCGACAAGGTGAAAAGGTCGCGGAGCGGTCCAAGAACTTGAAGGGAGCCTATAAGGGGGCCCTTTGGGACGCCTCGGCCACACTGGCCGCATGCAGCCTCGCTCTAGCTCAGAGGACCGAAATTATTGACGGCTCTGAGCAGAGCGAGGCAGCCAGGATGGAGCGGGAGGCGGCCTCGGCCGAAATGGAGCGCCTACGAGTAGAAGGCGCTCTGCTTCGGCTCGAGGTCGACCGCCAGCATGGTGAGCTGAAGAGGGCCCGAGCATCCGGCTTCTCCAGCTCACCAATGGAGATAGATGAGCTACATTTGCCAGCCATGGAGGTAGATCGACGGAGACCACACGTCTCGTGACTCGTCTGCCGATCGAAAGAGGAAGAGGGCGGAGTACGCTGGAGAGGAATCCCCGCTCCCCTCTGAGCCCACAAAACAAAAAAAGAAGAAGAGGACGATGTCCCAACGCCTCCCGTCAACCTCCAGTGAGGAGGAATCGATGGCTGGGGAAGGCGTCGGGACCACCCTGCCACTCCTCCCGACTTCCGACGAAGAAAGAGTCGGGAAACAGTGTCGGGAGGAGGTGGCGAAGGATATAAGGGAGGGAACTCTTCCCCAAAAAGAGGCCCCCCCTCTTCGGGCCCGCAACGGTCCCATTGAGGGGGCGGCTCAACACCCACCCGAGGGGAAGAAAAAGAAGAGTAAGAAGAAGAAGAAGACCACGGTTGTGGTGACGGCGGGCGTGGGGGCAATCCCCGCGGCCCGCCGTATCGTTGACAGGCGACCACAGGGGTCTGCGGGAGGGGGACACCCCTCGACCGACAACACGCCCACTGTGGTTGCGGGACTGAGCGGCGGGGAACTGGAGGCCCTAGTAGTGGCCCTAGTTCCCCGCCTCATGGAGGCCATGGGGGCCGTCATCCCCGGGATTGCGCCCGGGGAGCGGCCCGCCTGGCCCCTTAATAAGGGGAGTAAAAAGGTGGGAGGGGGGCGTGGAGGAGAGCTGTACAACGCGCCCCGACCCTCCCCCCAAAATCAAATCCTCCGCGACCTCTACCCCCGCCGGGGCCAAACGGCCTGAGGTGGCGGGGGAGAACAAGCGGGGAAAAAAAAAGAAAAAGAAGAGTGGCGAGGGCGGTCCGTTACCCCAAGCGGGTGGGAGGGCCGCCCTTTGCAGGTGCGCCTGCTCCTGTGGGGGAGCCAAACCCCCCCCCCACAGGGCCGGACAACACCGGCGCGACCGGCCGGGAGGGCCGATCCTCCTTCCTCCGCCACCGGGCCCCAGACTTGGGCCCGGGTGGTTGGGAGGAGGGAGAAGAAGGGAGAAGGGGGGGAAACAGGCCCCCCAACCCGCCCCCCAGAAGCCGGGGCCCCAGAAGGGTGCCGCGGCCAAGGGGGGCGACAAGAGGTCAACGCGGGATGGGGGAGGCGGGACAAAACCCGTCCTCCCAAAGGCTCCTCGTACCGCCGCCGTCACGGTGAGCTGCCCCACGGGCAGCTACGCCGATGTCATGCGGCGGGCGAGGGGCCAGATAGATCTAGGTAAGATAGGGATCGGGGATCTCAGGACCAGAAGGGCCGCAACAGGCGCGCTGGTCCTCGAGATCCACGGTCCCGAGGGACAGGCCAAGGCGGATGCCCTGGCCAAAAGTATGTCGGCCCTCTTCGCTGACAATAGGGACTTGCAAATTGCGCGTCCCTCGAAGAGGGCCGACATCCGGGTCCGCGACCTCGACGACTCAGTCACCGCGGAGGACGTAATCTCCGCGGTGGCGGTCGCCGGGGGCTGCGGGCCCGGCGAGATTAGGGCCGGGGCAATTCGCCCGAGTGCGGACCGGATGGGGACAATCTGGATACAGTGTCCCCTTCCGGCCGTACGGAAGATCGCGGGCGGAGGACGGATTAAGGTTGGGTGGTCCTCCGTCCGCGTAGAGGCCCTGACGAAGCGCCCCCTGCAGTGCTTCAAATGCCTGGAGTGGGGCCACGTCAGGGCCCTGTGTAAAAGTAGGGCCGACCGCAGTAGTCTATGCTACCACTGCGGTTCGGTCGGCCACAGGGCGGCGGCGTGCGAGGCACCGGCGACATGCCCGGTGTGTCGCGACGCCGGGCGGCCCTGTGGCCACAGATTGGGAGGCCCCGCTTGCCAAATGGCAAAGCGGGGCAAGGGGGGAAAGAGTGGGAGGAGGAGGCGCAAAGCCTCCAACACCCCTCCCACCCCTTCCCCGGGAAGGAGAAGGAGCCCCCCTCAACTAGAGGGAGGGGCACCACTACCCGAGACCCCAGTCCCTCCCGCGGACTCTGCACCGAAGGAGCAGAGGAAATCGCGGGGGGCTGGGGCCGGCAAGGGAGCAGCCTCGCGGGAGAGGGGAAACCCCAACGAGGGTCCCCCTCCCGCGGGGATGAAAGGGGAAGGCCTGGAGGAGAGCGGTGCTAAGCCGTAATGGCTACCCGCCTCCTCCAGGCGAATCTCAACCGCGCTCGCGGGGCTCAAGAGCTATTCATGCAGTCCCTCCGCGAGCGCGGTTGCGGACTGGGGATCGCCTCCGAGCCCCACTCCGTCCCCGGGAGTCACCCTGCCATAATGGGTGACGTTGCGGGGCGGAGTGGAAAATGCTCGGTGGCGATCTATAGAGAGGACAGGGAGACCTCCCCCCCAATCTCCCTGGTGGAGAGGGGGGAGGATACGTCGCGGTCGAGTGGGGGGCCCTAGACGTGGTCGGGGTTTACGCCCCACCATCGTGGGACCTCGCTCACTTCGAGCGCCTTTTGGACCGGCTGGGGGGCCTCATGTCGAGGCGCCCCCACAGGCCGGTCCTGGTAGCCGGGGACCTCAACGCCAAATCGGCGTTGTGGGGGTCCTCGGTAGGGTGCCGAAGGGGCGAGGTTATGGAAGAGTTGGTCGCGTCTCACGGCCTCTGCGTTATAAACAGGGGCCGGAGGAGCACCTTCGTCGGGCCGCGGGGGAGATCAGTGATCGACGTCACATTAGAGTCTCCCCAGGCGGCCCGACTAATACAGGATTGGCGGGTGGTGACCAGAGGTGAAAACCTATCGGACCACATATACATAGTGGTCCGACTGGTCGCCACCCTAGAGGAGGTGATCCAGAGGCGCGGCCAGGGGGGCGCCCGACCAGCAAAATGGGCCCTCCGAAAACTCGACCGCGACAGGATGGCGGCCGCCTTAACGGCGGCCACTTGGGCGGACCCGGGCCCTACATCGGGGACCCGAACCGCCATTGAGGCTGAAGCGGCCGGGCTCGTGGGCATAATGACAGCGGCGTGTGACGCCGCCATGCCCCGAGCCCGGCCGCACCCCCGCCGGTCCATGTACTGGTGGTCGGCGGAGATTGCTGAACTTCGGCACTCCGCCGGCCAAGCCAGGCATGAAATGGACCGGCGGGGAAGGAATGGTGTAAGTGGGATGGCCGCCGCTGGGGCGTACCGCGAAAAACGCGGCGCCCTCAAGGCGGCCATCTTTACGGCCAAGGCCCGTGCCTGGAATGAATTGGTCTCCACCCTCGACAGGGACCCATGGGGGCGCCCGTATCATATTGTGATGAGGCGCTTGCCCAACTGGGCGCCCCCTTCAACAGCGTCCCTGGACCCCGACTTCCTAGACGAAGTAGTGGGGGCCCTTTTTCCATGGGGGAAGCATGTATTCCCCCCTACGAGGGCCCCCCCACGGACGGGGAGGATGAGTCGGTCGGAATCATCGAGGTGGAGATCGATAGAGCCGTCAAGAGGCTCGGCGCCAAGAAAAGGACGCCGGGCTCCGACGGCATCCCAGGCACAGCATGGGCCTTGGTGATGACGGAGGGGGAGGTGAAGAGTCGCACAATGCGGCTCTTCACCTCCTGTTTGAGGACCGGGGTGTTCCCCAGCCCCTGGAAGAGGGCCAATTTGGTCCTCTTCAAAAAGGGGGGCAAGTCGGAGGACAGCCCTTCCGCATTTAGGCCGATATGCCTACTGGACGAGGCGGGCAAACTATTCGAAAGAATAATACACGCCCGCCTCGTCCGGCACCTATCCCGGAGTAGTCCGACGCTCAGTTCAGAGCAATACGGCTTCCGGGAGGGACGGTCGAGTGTGGACGCGATATTACGCGTCCAGTCCCACTCGGAGGCCGTAGTGAGGAGGGGGGAAGTTGTGTTGGCGGTGTCCTTGGACATCGCCAACGCTTTCAACTCCCTCCCTTGGGACCGGGTGGAGGCGGGTTTGGCCCATTTCAGGGTCCCCCCCCACCTGGTCTCAATTATTAGGGACTACTTCCGGGATAGAAGACTGGAGTTCCGGAACAAAGCGGAACTCCAGTGCGGAAGGGTGGTATACCGCGGTGTTCCCCAGGGGTCCGTATTAGGACCCCTATTATGGAACATCGCGTATGACCAAGTCCTCCGTCTTGCCCTTCCCCCCGGCTGCAGCGTCGTCTGCTACGCAGACGACACGATAGTGCTGGCCCGGGGCAGGGGCTGGAGGAGCGCCCTGAATAAGGGTAGAATGGCGGTAGACCAGGTGGTAGGCTCCCTGAAAAGGATGGGCCTCAAGGTGGCTCCCCTCAAGACAGAACTCATGTTCTTTCACGACAGGAGGAGGGGACCACCGGAGGCCCGAGTCCGGATCGACGGTGTCTCCGTGAAGACGGGTCCCTCAGTTAAATATCTGGGACTCGTCTTGGATGGTAAATGGGGGTTCCAGAAGCATTTTGAGCTTCTGGCCCCCAAGTTGGGCAGGGTGGCCAACATGCTAGGTGGCCTCCTGCCCAATCTCGGCGGCCCTAAGAGGAAGGCACGGCGGCTGTATGCCGGCGTCGTCCAGTCCATGGCCCTGTACGGGGCCCCGGTCTGGGCGAGTGCAATGGCGACCAACCGGCGCATTACTGCACTGGGACACCGCGCTCAGCGGTGGGTCGCCATTCGCCTCGCCCGGGCCTATAGGACGACGTCGCATATGGCCGCCACGGCCCTGGCCGGTCTCCCCCCGCTGGAGCTCCTTGCACAAATGCACGCCGAGACCTATCGGCGTGTTAAGGAGCTCCGTGCCGGGGGAGACCACGAACACCTGGCCAGGGCCATAGGCATAGCCAAACTGCAGGCCCGTCAACGCCTCCTCCTTAGATGGAGCATCCACCTGGAGGAGGCGACGGGCCAATCGGGATCTAGGGTCGCCGAGGCCATCCGGCCCTGTCTACAAAAATGGGTAGATAGGGCCCGCGGAGAGCTGTCCTTCCGGACAATGCAGGTACTCACCGGACATGGATGCTTCGGTGGGTACCTGCACAGGATA
>NW_022639787.1:83770-84074 GCF_010583005.1 Odontomachus brunneus | reverse complement strand
CTGATCAACGGAGGGCCCGGCGAGGGGGAGACAGGAGGCGCCTGGTCGGACGGGGGAGACGCGCAGCAAGGCGCTACTCCCCCCTCGTGACAAGAAGTCAAGCCAGGCGCCTCCGGGGGGGGGGGCAGGGCGGCCGGTTTGCAAGGGCGGGCTCTTAGGCCGCTCACCCCTCTCCCAGTGCCAGGAGGCTCCTGACCGGGAGGGGCGGAGGGGAACTCTAAACCCCTCCGCCCCCCAGCAAACTCGGTCGGGAGCGTAGGGGCGGGCCGGGTCCGGACGGGACCGGACCCGGCCAATAACGCCC
>NW_022639787.1:80044-83645 GCF_010583005.1 Odontomachus brunneus | reverse complement strand
CTCGGTCGGGAGCGTAGGGGCGGGCCGGGTCCGGACGGGACCGGACCCGGCCAATAACGCCCCTACAAGGTGAGGTGTGACCTTTTTTTTTTTCTTTGTAAGCCAGGGGAAATGCGTTACGCATGCCCACGATCTCCGGGGGGAGACCGCGGGTTATGTGGGGCTCCTCTCCCCCGAGGATGCTCGGGGGCGCCCTACCCACTAAAACCCCTGGCGGGTCCGTCCTCAGCGGTCATCAGGGGGCCCGCGGGAACTACTTGCGTATAACATCCGCGAACCCCCCTCCGCGGTCCTGAGGACCCCTCCCGAACCGGGGGTAATAAATCACCCCCGGTCACGCTCCTCCTGAGCAGCGGCGCGGTGCGACCCAACACCGCGCCGCCTCCCTCCCGGGCCGCTTTGATTGGAGGGTGTGCCCCCGCACACCCCCCAGGCGACCCGTATCGGTGAGGGGGGACCGGTGGAGGCGGAGTATCCGCCCGGCACCGACCCCCCTCGACGCCGGCCTGATGTTCGGCCGGCGCCGTGGCCCCGGTCTAGATGGTCAGACCGGGGCCCTCTCCGCCGGCCGGATCCCGGGGTAACTCCCCGGGGTCCGCCGGTACGCCTCCCGTAGGGGGGCAACCCGAACCGGCCGCGTTTGGCGGTCGACCCCTGCGATGCCCCGGCGGTCTTCCGTCCGCCGGAGCACCACCCCCCATTGGGCACTCGGGACCACCCACCCGGTGGCCCGAGGCCCTTCCATCCTCCGAGCACACCGCGCAGGCCGCGCTCCCTGCGCAGTCCCGTGCGATGTGCCCCGCCCGGCCACACCGGTAACAAAGCCCACTCCGGTCAATTGACGCGGAGCAGGCCGCCCGGATGTGGCCGAGCCTCCAACACTTGTGGCACTGGAGCGGGCGAGCTGCGAGCATTTCCACCCGCGCACCCGCCCACCCCAGCGCCACTCTTCCCTCCCTGGCCACCATCGCGGCGGACTCCAGGGGGAGGCGGGCCCAAACTGTCCCGACCCCCCCCCAGCCACGCCGGATGGGGCCTACCCGGATCTCTGTTGGCCCGCAATTACCGCGGGCCGCCAGAGCTCCCGTGATCTCCTCGGGGAGGACCGACTCGTCAATACCGACGAGCCGGACCTCCCCATACCTCCTGGGCCTTGTTACCGAGGCCCCGGGGAGCGCCGCCCTGACCTTATCAGCCAGGTCGTCGGCTCCTCGGTCCCTACTTTCTCTGTCTGGGCCCGCCAGCCCCAGGAGGAGGCCGCCGTTCGCGGCTCTCCTCACAAAAGCCGGACGGACCCTCACTCCCTGGAGGGGGACCTCCCGCACCCTGCGGATAGCCTCTGCGTACGAGAGGCCCCCCTCCATGGGCACTGCCACTACAGCCGTCGTCGGTGGCGCCGGCGGCACCCGGGTCCCAGCCAGGCGCCCGGCGTCCGGCGCCCCCCTTTCTCCCGATTTGAGGCCCCTTCTTCTTTTTCCGCTCGCCCCACCCGCCGCGACCCAGCCGCGACCCCCAACAGGAGGCGCGACCGGCGCGGCAGACACGGCGGGCCCCGATCCCGCCGCCACCAACCCGGGGGCCCGCACTCTCAGCGGGGTCGTCGCCCGATCGCGAGTGTCGGGCCTTACTTCCGGGAGCGGGGACACAGCCCGGTCCACCGTCTCCTTTCTCTCCTCCACCATCCTTCCTTGTTGGCTTTCTTTTTCCTTTTCCAGGCTATCCCTCTCCTTTTTTAACCTATCCCTCTCCATTTCCAAATCCTTTATATCCTTTTTTAATTTCCTATATCTTTCCCTGTACTCCGAATCTATCTCCTTGTCTTCCGCCTCCTTTTTATCCGCCCATTCTATCCATTTCTGTTCCACCCCTTCCAGCCTTTCCGTCCTTGTCCTAAATACTTTTCCCATATTCTCGCTGTACGCAACCATTTCTTCCTTCGCCCTCCTGATGTTATCTTTCTCGGTCCTACTCATTCTTTTACCCCTCCCCGTGACCTCCTCGATCAGCTCCGCACTATGTCGGAGGTTTGCCAACCGATCGAGGATGAAGGCCCTATTTTCTTTTTGGCTACCAGGGTCCGGCCATGACACTACCTCTTCCTCTTCACTGTCCGTTTCCATGCCTTCCTCTCTGGCCCGGTTGAGAATCCTTCTCAGCGCACTCTCGGCTCTTCTTGTTATCTCATCTTTTTCATCATTTCCTTCATCCTTGCCCACATCCTCTCCATCCTTGTCCAGCTTCCTTCTCTTCCCCCCTCTTTTCGTCTTGTCCCTTCCCTTCCTCTCGCACTCCCCCCTCCCCTCGGCGGTTGCAATACCCGCCGGCGCGTCCGCCGTTGACGCGCCGGTTTCTTGTGGCCCATAGTCCGCTGACGACACGGGGGTTCCTGGGACCACAGCCCCCCCGCGCCGGCCCGACGTACCCGACCCGCCGGAAGTCGTTCCTTTTTTTTTGTTCATCATATGTTTAGATGGTGGGCTTGACGGCGGCCCCCCAACCCGGGCGGCTTTTAGGGCCGCCCCCCAGGGCGGTTTGGCTCAACGGAGCCTCAGCAGCCCGCCCAGGTGAGGTGTGACCGGACGGGGGGGCCCACGTCCGGTCATAGAGGACAGGAACAGCGGGTCGGGAGGGAATATCCCTCCCGGCCCGGGAAGGGGGCGTGGGTTTAGATTTTCCCCCGCCCCGCGGCAGAGGGCGTCCCGGAAGTAATGTGCAAGCGGTTCCCGGGGCGCCCTCGCAATAGCCGCAAGGGGCCCGGCAGAGGTTTTAGTGGGTAGGCCCCCTCCGGCCGCAGTTCCGGAGGGGGAGAGTCCCACACTACCCCTGGGAAAATCCCGTCTTCCCGGGGGTGTGCGTAATGCATTTCCTCTGCCACAAAAAAAAAAAAAGTCGTGAGACAGCATTGGATAGCTTTGGGTTGTCATGAATCATAATAGTAGTAGATGGTGATGTCTGTAACTGTATAAGATTTGCGTTTTCGTTTCGCGCAAAGTCTTATTGCCGGGACAGCCTCGCAGGAGACTCGGTGACGTGAGGAACGGGATATGATATGGTTGTAGACCAATTGATGTGAGTCGATATATCAACAAATAACTTTATTTACTGGGCGCTCTTGGTCAGCGCGATCTTGACAATGTCTCGCCTGCTCCGAAAACGGAACTCTTGTATCTGCGGTTGGTCGGTATGAACGATCACGACCGAAAGCTTAGTAGATCGAACGCGATTACCGATGCTGAAATCTTGCTGCTGCTGAACGCGATAGCGCGAGAGAGCACAATCGCCAAAAGTGAGAGAGTAGCGCACCGCGGACCAAACTGCGGCGGAGGTCACAGGTCTCCCCTGAAGCCGGTCAGCGACTCGAAGTATCGACTGCGTTTTGAAGGATAGCGATGGTGCCACGAATCTACAGCGAAAATCTGTCGAATTGCCGCGCGCGGTATCTAATATACCCGTTGGGTGTGCTCTGTCGCGCGCTGATTGGTGGGTTTTTCGCCGTTAAGTTAAAGCAGTCTTGCTCTCCTTAAAGGGAGATCAAGCGGTGCGGAGAGAAGATCTGCGGCGCGTGCCGCCTGGTGATTCGCGGAATCATTGTTTCGGCCGC
>NW_022639787.1:75177-76861 GCF_010583005.1 Odontomachus brunneus | reverse complement strand
GTGTTTTTGGAAGAAGGACTGCCTCGCCCACGGTTTTTTGAGTCGAGGTTTTCCGTGGACCGAAGGGCGAATGCCGAGGCAGGAACCGGGGGTGTCTTTTTGGACGGAAGGGTCCTCGGCACGTTATTCCCTCCCCTGGTTCGAAGAGGAGTGGCTTCAGCAGCAAAGTCGGCGAGCAACGACAAAGGGGTCCACGCAGAGCATCAAAAGCAGAGTTCCTGTGGAGTCGTCCTTAGGCCGGAAGGAGGAGTCTGATCAGCTCTCTCCGGAAGTAGTGTTGACGGGAGACTCAAGGAGGAAGAACGAGGGTCCTGGGAATGCAGATGGGGACAAGTGAGAGCATGGTCCGGTAACCTGCAGCCGCAGCTCAGGGTAGGACAAGGAATCGCTCGTGGTACCCAGAAATCTGTAAGGGACCGAAGAACCGCTTGGAAGCTACTCTCCCGGATTGTCGGGACGACAATCTTGAAGAGGGAGGGCAGTGTTACGTTTGCGTCGGACGCCGGGTGCATTGCAGCCCGCAGCTGCGAAGCGCTCTCCTTGACAACCGCGTTGTTACGCGGTTGTGTTCGTTAGAGATGGTCCTGAGCTGTCAAACCGTTCGGACATGCGACGCAACTCTTCGTTGATATTCAGGAATATAATAATCTTACATCGACGAGTTTGTACATAGCCAGCAGCATTAAATTCCTTCTTAGTTTTCTTAAAGAGTGTTTGACTTCTTATCGCGTGACCCCGCGATCACGAGCGCGAGTGTGAGACGAGGCGTAACAATATATATACTGTAGGTATACATATATGTCCGACAATACGAAAAAAAAAACATTGCACGCAGTCGTATTCTCTTCTCGTCGATTGGATTCGTACGCTCGCTGCCGGCGGAAAAAAGATCGGCGCAAGAGCTTTGGTTTGCTCAGCTACGCCGAAAAACCATGCTACGTTATGCCTTATATGTGGCATAGCTCTCGTTTTGCATCGCAATATTTCGGAAACGAAGGTCCATTCATCTAAATCCTTTTAGGGTTTTGATACTCTATATTACGAACGCGCTATGTTTTGTTCTGAGATTTATTTTGCGCTTGCCGTCATTGTTAATTACATTTCAACTGAGAGTGATATTTTATATGCATATATATGTACAAATAAATTTATGACAATGTGTAAAAAGAAAAGATCATGTGCATGTTGAATGGAATATAAGTTTGTGCGCGATGGTCCATGTTCTCAACCACGCAATTATGCGTTTAGCACGGATACGAACCGCTACAAAATGGGCGTAGCATGGACACGCACCAAATCGACGCTTTACCTGCAGCGTCTGAAAATGGGCGTAGGGAACGTAGTTCCATCTAAAAAATGGGTGCAGATGGCGTATCGAACCAGCGTGAAAATCGGTGTCGGCCAGAACATATGGCGTGGCCGCTCTCAGGCTTCTCTCTGGCTATAGCTATAGGTAGGGAGAGAGACGGCGGCTTGTACGTCTGCACTCTTCCACCGCCCGAGCCTGGCCGAAGCGCCAAGCGCTATAGTTCGTGACAAGCAGCCCACACGTACACAGTTCTTCGCTTGTGTGCGCTACGCCGCACGCACTATAGTTACGCGTACCCGGTCCTACATGTGGCAGCTCTGGTTGTAATCGACTTACAACTAATGTAGAACGACCTTAAGAGAACGCGTAGTCCGC
>NW_022639787.1:74061-75167 GCF_010583005.1 Odontomachus brunneus | reverse complement strand
AGCAGCCCACACGTACACAGTTCTTCGCTTGTGTGCGCTACGCCGCACGCACTATAGTTACGCGTACCCGGTCCTACATGTGGCAGCTCTGGTTGTAATCGACTTACAACTAATGTAGAACGACCTTAAGAGAACGCGTAGTCCGCCGCTAGGCGTCGTTCGGCGAAGTCACTGTGCTCGAAGGAAAAATCTCACCAAGGGGTCTATAAAAGGAGGCTCCTGTGGATAGTTGAGCACTTTCCAAGGCGCTGCAATACGCGCTATATTAGCACTGAAAAACGTGCTGATTTTGGCAACTGCGATAACCGCTGAAAAGGGGCGTTATAAATTGGCGAAAAGGACTTTACAGTGAAGACAAAGGGGGCTACTGCGGACACGGAAAAATGGATCAGACTGAGTCATTTTGATTTCAACATGACGTGGGTTACATTTTTGTCTATAATACTACAATTATCATCTAAACATCTATTTTTACCTTTTTTTATGAAATTTTATTGCGCACAATAATTAATTTATTTGATATCAATTTTTCATCAAATTGAATTATTTTTTTAACGCAATGATAACAAACGACGTTTTTAATGTCATATTGACATCATTTTGACTAAGCTGTTTTCACTGGGTATTAGTCCACCAGAAGCTTTTAATTTTTGGCAGAAATTCTGCCACGAATCTTCAATAATATTAGGTTGCATCTAATTTGTTTTCCCTAAATCAGGGCTCGGAAC
This sequence comes from Odontomachus brunneus, assembly GCF_010583005.1. Lineage (NCBI taxonomy): Eukaryota > Metazoa > Arthropoda > Insecta > Hymenoptera > Formicidae > Odontomachus > Odontomachus brunneus. Next base: position 74,439 of record NW_022639787.1, on the reverse strand, counting down.
AGTTTGTCAATTTTGGCCGATTTTCGGGAGCTACGCCTTCTATATCCCTTGCCGCAAGCGGGTCACAAAAGTGGCGGTCGAGTCTTCAAGCTTGAAGCAACCGTCACTTTTGAGGCCCGCCGCGTGGCAAAGGGGAGATAGAAGACGTAGCTCCCGAGAATCGGCCGAAATTAGCTGTCCCGAGCCCTTTAAATAATTGATTTACACAGAGTTCTTTCAAATATATTTCATATTGCCTACGCGTAGTTTTAGCAGCTCGTTTTTTCTTTTCTTCACTATTATTCATTTTTTACAAAAAAATACATATATTTAATTTATATATAATATATATAAATAATATATATATATATATATATATATATATATATATATATATAT
>NW_022639787.1:73343-73905 GCF_010583005.1 Odontomachus brunneus | reverse complement strand
TCGCCTTCAAAGTAATCCCCTCCCGACACAATACACTTATGCTAACGTATTTTCCAGTCCTCGAAACAAGAATTAATGTCGCTTTCCGGGATAGCTTTCAGAGCGCGCAGCGATTCACGTTGTATCACTTCTATTGTCTCAAAACGATTTCCCCGCAGTGGTCTTTTGAGTTTCGGGAATAGCCAGAAGTCACACAGTGCTAAATCAGGTGAATACGGTGGTTGTGGAACGATATGGATCGAATTTTTGGCGAAGAACGAGTGCAATGTGAGAAGGTGCATTTGGCACTAGTCGAGATATTACACATATTAGGCCCAAAATATCTTTCAAAATGGTATTGGCAGATCCTTTCGAAATACCAACAGCATCAGCAAGGTCACTTTCACGACCTTCTTTGAACTGTTTATACCACTTGTAAACATATTTTTCCGACAAAACATGGTCCCCGAAGGTTTTCTGCAACACCCTGAACGTTTCTGCACCCAAAATTTCATTCCGCAAATAAAATTTAATGCAATTTCTTTGCTTAATATAATTAGACATTGTAATAATCGCCGAATGC
>NW_022639787.1:73016-73333 GCF_010583005.1 Odontomachus brunneus | reverse complement strand
TATGACCGATTGATAGTCGGAAAGCATCTCTTCACAGATCTTAATGCGACGCTCTTTTCCGAAGAAATTAAGATGTTTTGGCACTAATCGAGATTTTACACGTTTCAGGCCCAAAATATCTTTCAAAATGGTATTGGCAGATCCTTTCGAAATACCAACAGCACCAGCAAGGTCACTAACAGTCATTCGACGATTAGCAAGCACAAGTTCTTCGATTTTCTTGACATGTTGTTCATCGGTAGAGGTTGATGGTCGTCCGGAACGCTCGTCGTCTTCAACACTTTCACGACCTTCTTTGAACTGTTTATACCACTTGT
>NW_022639787.1:68290-68735 GCF_010583005.1 Odontomachus brunneus | reverse complement strand
GAGCCGCTTCTCGCGGTTAAGTTTCGTTTAGGCGCCTATATAAGACGCCACGCGAGACCACTCAAGGCTTTTATGCCTCTTGCCTGATGCCAGCTTGACTGCACATCAGGTATTCTTTTACGCTCCAGCTAACTACATATTGCCTTTTTGAGTGCGCCAGCACGTTGGGCATTTGCCTCATCAGAGGTATACTCGCATATCGGCATCGATCTTCACTGCCTTAAGAGTGTCGTAGACACGTTGGCATTTGTGGTTAGAGTTCGGCAAATTCTACACAACTCTCCGCAGCTCCTTAGAGTACGTTTGCACGTTGAGCTAACGCCTCTAGAGTGTCCGAGGACACATTGGTATCTGTGGTACGCAGTGTATGGTAACTCCACAGATCTCCACCTTCTCAATACGATCGAGAATTGAGAGAAGGCTTCGCGCGATCTCGTCGGATTAC
>NW_022639787.1:58003-66280 GCF_010583005.1 Odontomachus brunneus | reverse complement strand
GTCTGAATGAAGCATTGTTGGAAAAAAGGCCAGCAGTAACCAGCAATCGACGTAAAGTCATGCTTTTGCACGAAAACGCTCGACCACACGTTGCCAAAGCCGTCAAAGAAACACTGATGCAGCTCGAGTGGGAAGTTCTCCCGCACCCAGCGTATTCACCAGACTTAGCTCCTTTGGACTATTACTTGTTCCGGTCGATGCAACACGGCTTGGTTGATACACACTTCAGAAATTACGAGGATGTGCGAAAATGGATCGACGAATGGATTGCATCAAAAGAATCGTTCTATCGTCGCGGAATCTACGCGTTGCCCGAAAGATAGGAAAAATGTATAGCTAGCGAGGGAAAATACTTCGATTAATGTATTTTTTGCTTTTAATGTCGAAATAAATGAGTTTTTTAAACAAAGAAACCGGAGGAACTAAGTTTACCACCTAATAAAATAATGATATATAGTAAATAAAAAATGATGTGCGATTAAACTGGTTTTTTTATATTTTTCATATTTAGTTTTTATTTTTTAGATAATTTTTTATTTTTCTTACTATAGAGGACAAAATATAATAGCAATAATAATAATAATATATATAAATACACAAAATAAAGATATTTATGCAATATTAATGTTTTGTTTAATACATTATATGTGTAAGTTAATAAAAACAATATATCATAGTAAATTTTGTTTATTCTAGGAAGAGATGAGAATTCATAAGCGAGTAGGCAATAAGATTTCGTTTCTGAATACCTTCTTCTCTGTTTTCAATGTTAATTATATCCTGATTTGGTACACATTGTGTCTCATGTACTATTATTGGGATATCAATCATATCATTATGCAACAAACATATATTATATAAAATACAACAGGCCACGACGTATTTAGGTATCAAATCTGTTCTGGTCATTGGTAACTTATTTAGAATACTTCTAAATCGTCCTTTTAAAAGTGCAAGTGATCTCTCTACAATCATACGTGAAGAAGAATGTATACGATTGTAATTTATTTCTGTTTCAGTTAAGGGCCCATTGTCTCGAAAAGGCACCATAATGTGTTTTTAGATTCCATATGCAGCATCTCCTAATATGTGACTATCCTCAGGAAAATATTCATCCGTGCACATATTTTGAAAATTTAATAATTTGAATACTCTCATATCATGAATAGAACCAACTTGCCCAGTATAACAGTGCAAAAATTTTAATTTAGCATCACATATAACCTGAAAAAAACATTATTTTTTTTCTTATTGCATATCTCTTAATAATAGTTTTCTAATTTTTTTTATTTATTTAATTATGTAAATCTTTATGCTATATACATGTGAGTGTACATGTAGCTGTATCGAGTGATATCCTTTCCTGTTTATATAGCACTCAGCATTCATTATAGAAGCTGCAATGCGTATGTGCGTTCCATCAATTGCACCAATCACTTTTGGGAAATCGTACTTCCTTTTTATCCATGTTGTTCTTGCTTCTTCCATTGATGGCCATTTTATAAATGTATGTAGATGATAATATAAAGCAGAAATAACTTTTTGTACACTTCTCCAAGCTGTTGCTTTACCAATGCCGAATCTATCACTTACACATCTGGAAAAAAATATTCATCAATACATTTAATTTGTCTGATTATGGAATAATTATGTATGAGTATGCTTCAAGAAAATTATAAAAATAGAAAAGTATATACTAGATTTGAGGCTTTCACGGCCATTGATACAATGTCTAGATATAACTTCCGGAATGGAGCCGTGTCTTGAATCAGCGATATGCCGACGTTTCGCAAACGTTGCAGTTTGCATCATCAGGGCTGAGAACTCTGATACTGTATCAGTACAGTATCTGTACTGATCAGTACAGATACTGTACAGTATCAGAGTTCTCAGCCCTGATGATGCAAACTGCAACGTTTGCGAAACGTCGGCATATCGCTGATTCAAGACACGGCTCCATTCCGGAAGATATATCTAGAAAAGTATATACATTTCTTATTTATTTTTATACTAGAAATTAAAAAATATTACCTATATGAATTAGGTGTTGCCATCGTCCAAATTGACATTAATAATTGTTTTTCGGGAGAAATAGGTTGACGTCCAAATGTATTTGAATACTTATTTAGATGAGAAGTTAACAACTCCAATAAAAATATAAACGTAGTACGTGTCATGCTACACATAGCCATAATTGATCTTTATTAATTGCCCATATATATATGTTTTTGGTATAATTCAAGAACAGTTTTTCCTATGTATGGTACATTTTATGGACATTTCATGATTTTGAAGACCGTCCTCAATATTTTTTTTGTTAATGGTACTTTACGAGGACTGTCCTCAAAATTATACATTTCATGATTGATAATATTTGAAGACATGGAATTTACTAAAAGAGAAAGATCTCATATACCAAAAACATATAATTGTTTTGTATTTGGTATATTTTAAGGACCCAAATATTTTATTTCATTCTAAACTAAGAGTACATATTACAGCACTATATAACATCACAATGGCGTTATTACAAGATTTGTGAGTACTTACAATGCTAAAATGATCTTCATAAAAATACTCTTTTTATGCAGTATATTGCTTTATTTTGTTTTGAATATAATACTACAATATAAATTGTGACGTGCAGCCGTGGAGGCGCCCGTCTCAAGAATCCCGTACCGATTTAGCGAGAATGTTTTTCGCGTGTCGTGTCGCTAACGGTTTTTCGAGACCTTGCCGAATATCGCGTTCCGTCGAATGTTTATTGTGAAGATCTAGAACAAAGCGAGGAAGCGATTTTTGCGAGCGGAGCAGATGCGAAGGTCAGCGCGTCCCGAATTTTGTGCCCCTCGACGTCCCTTGCCGGCCACCAGGACGAGGACCGGAGGACAACGAGGAGCGGAGGACATAGAGGAGCGAGGATGCAGCGGACGACAACTAGCGAAGCCCTTACTCAGGTGAATCGCATTCTCGTACCTTGGTGGCTAAAATATATTATCGCGAATTATCGTGCGCTCAGCAATAGCGAATATTCTATCGCTGAGAAGCTATCGTAGTTATAACACAGTGTCGCGCTTAGACGGATCAGCTGTGTTTACTTTTAGCGAAGCAGCCGTCGTGAGAAACCCGGCAGAAAAAAACGGGGGAGCCGAGAGAGACAACAGGCGAACTCCCGATGTCAACAGTGTCTCGAGACGAAAAGTGTCTCGAAACCAGATTACCGAAATCTGCCGATTCTCGACGACCGACCACCACAGGACGAGGGGGGCAGCGACGAGAGAGGATCCGCGAGGATACGCGATCCTCCCAGGAAGAATCAGCTGTCAGCCTTACCGCGACTACCGCCGCGATCACAACTCGCTTCCGTCACGCAGGCATATCGAGTGAGAGAGCGCCAGTGAGAGAGAGAGAGAGAGAGAGAGAGAGAGAGAGAGAGAGAGAGAGAGAGAGTGAGAGTGAGAGTGAGAGTGAGAGTGAGAGTGAGAGTGAGAGTGAGAGTGAGAGAGAGAGAGAGAGTGAGAGTGAGAGTGAGAGTGAGAGTGAGGGAGAGTGAAGTGAGGACGAGAGCGAGAGGGCGAGGCGATGGAAAAGCGAAGAGAGAGAGAGAGGATCGCCGCCGCTGCCGTCACCGCCGACGCCGCCGCCGATGCAAGGGCCGTCGCCGAAACTTGTAAGATTGACCATCTGCTCCAAATTTATTTGTGTCGCATATCGACGCGTATCGTACCGTGTCTCGTCCGCGGAGTGGTCGCGGGAGTAAGAAAAGGCTCGCCCGAGGAAAACGTCCTCGGGCTTCGTGTGGCGTTTCGCGAGCAGTACCGCTTACCTAGAAGCGTTACCGTTACTACTTTATATCGCGAACTGAATATCGGGACGTGCGAGAGTCCCCTTAATAAACGTCATTTCTATTATCGATATCGAGTCAAGTGATTTCGCCTTCTCCTAACCCATCCCGTCTCCGACTTTAATTTAATAAGAGCTACCGGTCCCGGCGGTTCCGGGACGCGCGTTTTTTCGGTAATAATTATCGACTTTCGCGTTTATCGAGGTGGTGCGGCCATCCCGCATCTGGCGCCCAACTATCGCGGATATCTTAGTGGCGTGTCCGGGAACCGACGGCAATTTGTCGACGCGGCTAACAGGCGACTGTTTGCCGTCGCTCGCGAAATTCCGTTCGCGAGTAGCGTCGCAAAATATAATTGAAATTCTTCAAACTCATATTAATAAAAAATTAAATTGTTGCTTCTTTGTGTAAACTACGTACAACTTCAAAGATTTCTAACAATTGCATTGCACTTTATAAGGTTACTGAGCGCTCAGTAAGTGGTTGTAAGTACTGAATACACCCTATATTATTCCAACTTTATAAAGTTCGAAAGAATTTTAAGAAATCTTTGTAGTTGCATTTAGTTTACATAAAGAAGCAACATAATAATTTATAATAAACATTATAATTTTTTGTTATTACGTGCTTGAGGAATTTTAATTATTTTTATATTGTAATAACATATTCAGAACGAAATAAAACAATGTTCTGCAAAAGTAACTGTATATTTATATCGATCGCTTTAGAGTTGTAAATATTCACAAATCTATTAATAACGTCATTGTGACGTTACATAATGTTGTAATATTCACCCTTTATTTAGAATAAAATAAAATCGTTTGTGTTCTGAAAATATATGAAATACGAAACAATTATAGCATTATAGGTTATAGCACTATAGATTGATAATATGGCCAAGGGTGGCCATATTAGCAATATTTGTCATTACATAAAAATGTTCTTAATATTACATTACTGGTTAATGTGAGCTAAATTTCGATATCGTGATTAGAATCAGTATAGAGAACTACATATTAAGCAATTATTCAATTAATATTTTAAATTAATAAACATGAGAACAATAACAATCTTCCCGGAGAGCAGTACGAAGCGTCTGTCGTCAAACACATAAACTCCATAGAATGAGAGTTGCACGCGATATTTTAGAACGGCAATTGTGTTAGGTGTTCTAATAACATGTAAAGAAAAACATACTAGACCGATTTGAATTTTTCTGTGCAAATTACGTCTTTTAAAGCTAATTGGTTATAGTAAAAACCTGGCCATATTACGCTTCAAGGAAAAATATTGAGGCCCGTGAAATGTCCTCAAAATGTACTATGCATTGCAAAAATGTCCCTGAATTGTACCAAAAACTTATATATACACACATATACATATATACTTTTCTTTCTTCGTAAAGTTTAAATATTCATATTTATACACCAAAATAATGTAATAAAATCTAGGCTTATATAAAGCGATTTTTGGCGATCGTTTGGTACAAGTATTAGGTTGCTATGTTCCAAAACCTGAAATTTTACTCAATATTCTATAATATATGTAACGTGAACTATAGATATTGAGTAAAATTTTCCTCAAAAAGGATGTTTTGGAATACAATCTAGATATTGCTCACCGCTTGTCGCTGACCATCGCGTCCAGCGTGCATGACCTCTAACGTTAAAGCAAAGTTCTCATTGGATATCACTTATTGCTCGTTGCTAATCGCATCTAGAGTCACTATAATCAGAGTTTGGCTATAACCTAGCAACTTTTGATTGGTCTTTCACTTTCGTCAACCCGCGTTCTTATTTGAATGAAAGTAAAAGTACCAATACTGACATATATATAGGCCTAGATTTTGTTATATTATTTTAGTGTATAAATATGAATATTTAAACTTTAGAAAGAAAAAAGGTATATATGTATATGTGTGTGTATACATATGTTTTTGGTATAATTTCGGGACATTTTTGCTATGCATGGTACATTTTAAGGATATTTCGCAGGATCCTCTTCAACATTCTTTCTTAAAAGTATATTATAAAGACTGTCCCCAAAATTATATATTTTATATTTGGTAATGTTTGGTAAGCTGGTAAATCATCAAGAAAACGTATTGTATCGAATAATTGCCTCGTCATTGATATGCATTGTCAATATTAAGGTTACTTAATAGAAAGTTACTATTTCATACGTGTATTAAGTGCACGTTATAAACCAGACCTATGTTGATAAGAACCATCTGTGAATACCGGCCATAGACCTGATTTACCAGGTGTAGAAGTATGAAACCGGAATTTTTTTATACAAATAAGACGTCTGTTGTTCGAAAGTGATAAATAATACTTTATTCAAAATAATTTCCACTGTTTTGAACACATTTTTCCCACCTCTCTGGCAGTTTATGAATGCCGTGCCAAAAAAACTTTTCATCTTTTGAAGCGAACCAGTTATCTAGCCATTTTTCCACATTTTCATACGAATCGAAGCGTTGGTTAGCGAGAGCGTGTCCTAGCGATGCGAACAGGTGATAATCGGACGGAGCCAAGTCTGGAGAATAAGCCGCATGCGGTAGTAATTCCCAACTGAACGACTCGATCGTTTCCTTGACCCGTTTTGCTGTATGTGATGGGGCATTATCATGGAGCAAAATGACATTGTGTTGCCTTTTTGCATATTCTGGTCGTTTTTTAGTCAATGTTCGATTTAAATCGATCATTTGTTGTTGGTAGCGATTAGTATTGACGGTTTGACCAGGTTTCAGCAGTTCATAGTTCATAGTTCATAGTTCATAGTTCTTCGTTCCTCACGTCAAAATCACCACTTTTGAATTTTTTAAACCACTCGAAACACTGAGATTTACCAAGAGCATATTCACCGTAAGCTTCGACAAGCATTCGATGTGATTCTGCAGCAGTTTTCTTTAAATGATAACAGAAAATCAATGCTGTCCGCAAATCATAGTTAGTAGGCTCGAAACGTGACATGTTTAAGGTTATACAAAAATATACTAGAGAATGAAAGTTGGGGTTATGTTTGTTGACAATATTCGTCAGCTGTTAGGAGAATATAATAGCGCGGCAGTAGCGGTCTTACGGTCACTAAACTGAACGCTGGCACCATTTATAGGGGAATTCCGGTTTCATACTTCTACACCTGGTACATCGTGACTTGATACACGTACTATTAATAAATAGTAACTTTCTGTTAAGTAATCTTAATATTGACAATGCATATCAACGACGACGCATTCAATCGATACAATACGTCTTCTTGATGAGTATTATATCAACTTAATACATCATTGTTTATATATATCGTCGATATTAAGGTTAGTTAATAGAAAGTTACTATTTAGTACGCATATAAGGCTGCGTTCAGATTCCCTACCCGGGTGCATTCTAATACTAAAAGTACTATAGTATATGTAACATATACTATAGTGTTTCTAGTAATAGAATGCACCCGGGTAGGGAATCTGAACGCACCCTAAAGTGCACGATGTAAACTAGATCATAAGCTCTTTTTGAGTGCGCGAAATGTTCGCTGCTATGAATGTGTCCTAGCCTTTGTGACTTTACCGATTACATTTTTCTGCAAAAAATCGTTTAGTTACTAAACTTTTGTCGAAAGTAATTAAGTAATAATTAATTATACAAATATTTTGATTAAAATGTATTCATTGCGAAACCATAAAAATCAAACAAAAAAATCAGTGTTAGAAGAGCGTAATATAACCAGTAAGTACATATCTTAAATAGATATTAGATATTATGTTTTGTATTAAGATTCCCAAACAGCATAAGGTATTCTAGAAACGTCTGAGGGATGTCCTGTGGACGTAAAAACATCCCCGGAACACCCTTAGGACATACTCTGCACGTATTTTGGATATCTATGCTGTTAGGGTTTTTATATTTAAAGTAATTTATTTATGAAGTGCATAATAAGATTTTGTATATTATACAAAATTATAAAAAAATTTTATTTTTATTTTTTAAGGTATATTAAATATGCAACCACGGGTTGAAATAACACGTTATAAAATACAAAATAAAGAAGACAATATTGAAGAAATGCAGAAAGCAAACGCAGGTAATGATAAATATTTTCAACAATATTTTTATTTAATGAAAGATTTGTGTTATCTGAGAAGATGTAAAAAAATAAAACTTTTCTTTGTATATTTTAAGTCTTTGAGACATATCCTAATGTAACATGTAACGTATATGTTAGTTGTAATTTCCTACTCAACAATATAACTGTTAATATGCGTGTTATATAACAGTTATATTGTTGAGTAGGAAATTACATGTACTAACATGTACGTTACATGTAACATTGTGTTTACTAGGTAAAATATATGTTAATATAATAATACATCTCGGGGTAAACGATTTAGCATATATGATACATTTCAAGGACATTGATATATTATTAAGCTA
>NW_022639787.1:57415-57993 GCF_010583005.1 Odontomachus brunneus | reverse complement strand
TTCCTACTCAACAATATAACTGTTAATATGCGTGTTATATAACAGTTATATTGTTGAGTAGGAAATTACATGTACTAACATGTACGTTACATGTAACATTGTGTTTACTAGGTAAAATATATGTTAATATAATAATACATCTCGGGGTAAACGATTTAGCATATATGATACATTTCAAGGACATTGATATATTATTACGCTATAGATTAAAACCCATTAACGCCCAAAGAAACAGAATTTTGTTTGTTATTTCAGACGTTGTAAGTAACATGAAAATCAGTTTAAAAATAGCTCCGAAGTACCTTATCCACTATTTTCGAGGTCGCTCTTTCGATTGGTGAAGTCAGAATTGCATTTTAAAGTCACCAAAAAAAAATATGGCGGATTTTAAACAAAAAAGTGACGAAAATTCTGAGTTCTTCCGAGTTTGGGATTTTTTTTGAGGGACAAAATGCCATCAAAATATTTTTGGACTTCAACCAAAAGTGCACAAAATAGTTCAAGATGACGACAAAATTTTTTCCCTGGCATGAAAAATTCCTAACCTCTTCATAATAACCGGAAAGCCCTGCGCGTTA
>NW_022639787.1:54766-57159 GCF_010583005.1 Odontomachus brunneus | reverse complement strand
CTTGCTTTCTCTAATACGTTTCTTCTGAGTATCCTTCAATAAAACTTTATCCATAAGATCGCATGTATACTTTTTTTCGCCATTCACCCATTTGAACTCATGACCTTTTTCCAATTTATCTTAATTTTCGCGATAACTTTTACAGATCTTGTCATAAGTCATAGTTACTTTGGCCTTTCCACGATCAGTTTCATCATCCGAACTCTCTCCACTTGAGGAACCAGAATTATCTGGATTTGGAATGGCAACCAATTCCTCCTCATCAGAACTTTCATCTTTTAATTGATCTACCGTTCTTGAACGTTTTCGAGACATGTTGAAGGTGAAATTACATTCAATAGTTTATTTGTGATATAATTCAAGTTTGTAACAATGCACACCTGCATCGTCACTACTCCGGCCCGACCGACCATCAGTCGGGCCGTGCACCGGCGCGTTGAGCCAACAATAAACGCCGAAAGGCCGACAAACAAAACGCGTAAACAACCGATAACGAGTATAAACAAAGCGAGCGAAGATCACGCGAGAACTCGAGCACAGCGGAAACAATAGCGAGCGAGCGCCGCGGGCACGCGACGCACACGTGTACGGCGAGCGAAGACAAAGAAGCGTCAAGTATATAATCCGCGACGCCAAATTAATCGAGACCAGACCGATCCGGACCGTCAACCGAACTCGATGCTAGACAGCGGAGAGCAAGGCCTACGACCGATTCGTATCTGCTTCCTCAACCTGCCAAATAGCACATCCTCGCAAACAAGGACCGAAGCCAGTACGTTAGCTGTGCTCTGCCGATCTTTATCGACTCTTGTTTGCATCCCGTCGACATCCCGAACAAGGACCGAAGCCAGTAGGTTAGCTGCGCTCTGTCGAGCTTTCTCGACCCTTGTTCTCTGCCTTTCGACGAGCGAGATCGGGGGTGAATACGCCGATATATCGGCTACTCACGTCCCATCCCGTCTCTTGCGACGCAGACGTGCAAGCGAGCGCGTCTCCGTCAAAACCGCGAAGACAGCATATGATACTGTGATACGACTTCGATACCACCGACACCTCGCGGTCCCTGCGACTAGCCACGCGAACCGCGCAGGAATCGCGAACACCGAAGCGCGATACGCGACCGCCTGCCGAATCTCCGAGGCGAGCTTAGCTATCGCGCTATACGCTCCGCCTACCGACTTACCTGTCGCGGCCTACCGAAACCGCGATCCGGTAACTGGCGCCGTCACCCAGGAACTTTGTATACTAATACGCGACTACTCTGTACCAAGGCTAAATAAATCTTTTTGTTATTTTTATCTTACATTCCGCGTCCGCTTATTTCACGAACCCGGACTTCGACGAGCGAATGCATCCGTGGCAACGACACCAACCGACACGCGGAGTACTGTTGTTACAAGTTTATACAAAAGTATAGCGAATTATAACTCAAACGGTGTCAACCCCTTTTTGATAACTTTAGGACACCACCTGCGTCAAGAATCTGAGATTATTTGACGATACCTGAGGAATTGTGCTCCTCAACAAAAACTAAAAAAGTACAAACTGACAATGATTTGGATTATTACCCAAATAAACTATTGATAATTTTGAAAGAGGGAACTTTATGTTTGAAACTTGATAATGAAAATATAATTCAAAATAAATAGTTATTCAAAATCTAGATGAACATCAAGCTACATTGGAAAAAATCAATGATCTTAATGGGATAAATAATGAAAAAGGTATTGTTATGATCTCATGAATAAAATTTTATTCAGCGAATATGACAAGAATGTCCTCAGCAACCTAGAAATATGTATTTTCAGTCAGTTTTGATGCTTTTTTCGATATTTTGTCGGCTATATTGGATCCGCCATCTTGAATTTTGAAATTCTAACCTCAGATTCGTGTTCAGCGACCCCAAAAACCTTAATGTATGCATTTTCAGTCAGTTTTGATGTTTGTTTAAATATTTTGTCGGCCATTTTGGATCCGCCATATTGAATTTTGAAATTCTATCCTCAGATTCGTGATCAGCGACCCCAAAAACCTTGATGTATGCATTTTCAGTTAGTTTTGATGCTTTTTTCGATATTTCGTCGGCCATATTGGATCCGCCATATTGAATTTGGAAATTCTATCCTCAGATTCGTGATCAGCGACCCCAAAAACCTTGATGTATGCATTTTCAGTCAGTTTTGATGCTTTTTTCGATATTTTGTCGGCCATATTGGATCCGCCATCTTGAATTTTGAAATTCTAACCTCAGATTCGTGTTCAGCGACCCCGAAAACCCCCATATACGAGTTTCCAGGGACTTTCAGGGACTTTCAAAGAGTTTGGGCGATCGGGCAGCTATTTGAATCTCTTTTTCCATCATTCAAATAACGCGCAGGGCTTTCCGGTTATTA
>NW_022639787.1:52927-54426 GCF_010583005.1 Odontomachus brunneus | reverse complement strand
TTTCAGGGACTTTCAAAGAGTTTGGGCGATCGGGCAGCTATTTGAATCTCTTTTTCCAACATTCAAATAATGCGCAGAGCTTTCCGGTTATTATAAAGAGGTTAGGAATTTTTCATGTCAGGGAAAAAAATTTTGTCGTTATCTTGAACTATTTTGGGCACTTTTGGTTGAAGTCCAAAAATATTTTGATGGCATTTTGTCCCTCAAAAAAAATCCCAAACTCGGAAGAACTCAGAATTTTCGTCACTTTTTTGTTTAAAATCCGCCATATTTTTTTTTGGTGACTTTAAAATGCAATTCTGACTTCACCAATCGAAAGAGCAACCTCGAAAATAGTGGATAAGGTACTTCGGAGCTATTTTAAAACTGATTTTCATGTTACTTACAACGTCTGAAATAACAAAACAAATTCTGTTTCTTTGGGCGTTAATGAGTTAATATGAGGACCTATATATTTTTACACATGTGCTATTATGAGGACATGGATATACAAAATTAAATGCTTTTGTTTATACAGTGTGATTATGTGCGAATTATAGCAACATCATCTTGTAGCTATAATTTCTAACTGTATATTCTATTATGAAGAATATTAAATTTTCTATATATGGATATTTTCGAGGATTCTTAAAGCAGAGCTCGTAATTAGTTACTCATTTCGGCTGATTTTCGGAAGTTACGCCTTCTATCTTCTTGCTGCGCGACGGACCTAGCAAGTGACGTTCGCGGCTCCAAGTCGCAGGGCCGTTGAGATTATAAAGGGCGCATCTATATAGTACCTACCAAAGACGCGCTGATCTGCCTTAACACGTCATTCAATTCTTGTTGTACAATGTACAATATATGATGTATAACAAGTATTGAATGAGGCGTTAACGCTGATCATCACGTTTCCCGAACGTATCTTTGACATCACATCGATGCATCCCTTATAATCTCAAGGCCCGGGCTCTGGGCCTCGAAAATACCCATACATAGAAAATTTAATATTTTTCATAATAGAGTGTATAGTTAGAAATTATAGCTACAAGATGATGTTGCTATGATCACATTGTACAGATAAATAAAAATATTTAATTTTGTATATCTATGTCCTCACAATAGCCCATATATAAAAATATATATGTCCTCATAATAATCCATAGCTTAATAATATATCAGTGTCCTTGAAATATACCATATATGCTATAGATATCACATCGATGCATTCCTTATAATCTCAACGGCCTTGAGACCATGGACGTAAGAATACATGGACGGAGCAAAAAGTGTGATTATACAAGGGATTTTAAAGCCCAAGGAGCAAGAGGGTTACATCGTCGCGGGCATATTGGTGCTGGAATTTTTACTAATTTTCAATGTATAAAAACAGCGACCGTCGCATCTTGGTACCGCATCTCCATTACAATACATACAATCATTCCCCTCACCCCTTGGGCTTCACTCCCGCGACAATTCACTCCGTCCATATATTCTTACGTCCATGTTTGGAGCCATGA
>NW_022639787.1:48550-49640 GCF_010583005.1 Odontomachus brunneus | reverse complement strand
ATTTGTAACCATTTTTTCACAATAAAGTTGCATTTTCATAAAAAAACAGCGAGAACTTAGTTGCGCACCTAATAACATATATGTAACATTTATGTAACATTCATGAAGTATGAATTCTGTGATATGTAACATGTATGTTTCGTTACTTTTACGTTTTGAATAAGGGTGAAATTTTTATATAACAGTTACGTTTGAATTACTTCCGCGTGTTGTATAACACGTGATGTTGAGATTCATAGTTGTTATATAGTATCTGTATAATTGTGTTGACTGGGGAGTCACTTCCCTTATAAAAACATCATAAGAATCATTGATTAATTACTTATTTTTAGTATTAAAAGTACAGTATTTAGTAATATTCTGTAATACAAATATAGCTTTTAGTACTCAAGTATTTCAATATTTAATGTTACATATCCTATCTTATGATTAATTTCAATACTTAAATATTGATATGTAATACTTCGTCCAGTGATAAAATACTTACGCAGAACATTGTCAATATTTAAATACTAATATTTAAATACTAATATATAATACTTTGCTAAGTCTTCCGTTTCCGGCGGGTATGCTTATCGGTCAGAGTGAGGTGTGCGGCAGTGAGTTGGAGAGATTGGAGAGTGAAGGAGAGAGAGTGTGGGTGTGAGAGGGTGTGTGAGTGTGGTGTAGGAGGAGGTGAGTGTGGTGGAATAAGAAGGGTGTGGGGGGAAAGTGAGGGAGTGGAGAAAATTAGGGAAAAGGGGAACGGGTGAAAGAGGTTAGGTTGGAGTGAGGTGATGACTGGAGAGAGTTGAAGGAGAGGGTAGTGACATCTAGTGAAGTATAGAAGTAAGTGGTAGAGAGACGGGTAGGTAAAACAGGGAGGTGGTAGTTGGGTTTAGGTGAGTTAGAGGATGGAGGAAGAGGTAGATGTAGGTAAGGGTAGTAAGGGAGCGGTGGGTAGAGTGAGAAGGGAAAGAGGGAATAGTGTGGGAGCGTTAGATTATTTTCTGAGAAGGAAAAGGAGCTTCGAAGAATTGAGTGGAGGAAGGAATGAGGAAGGAGAGGAGGAGGGGTATATAAAGAGCAGGAAGGAACAGAGATCCAAGAT
>NW_022639787.1:48129-48540 GCF_010583005.1 Odontomachus brunneus | reverse complement strand
TTTCTGAGAAGGAAAAGGAGATTCGAAGAATTGAGTGGAGGAAGGAATGAGGAAGGAGAGGAGGAGGGGTATATAAAGAGCAGGAAGGAACAGAAATCCAAGATGGGAAACGGGAAGCTGGAGGAAGAAGGAAAGCTAGAAGGGATATTGAGGGAGATGATGAAGGAGAATAGGTGTATGTGGGGTAGGGTGGAGGAGAGTTTGGGAGAGATAAGAAAAGAGATAGAGGAAGTTAAAAGGAAGGTGGAGGAAGGAAGGACGGAAAGGGAGAGGATGGGTGAGAGGATAACAAATTTGGAAAAAAAGTGGGAGGAGAGAGGGGAGGTAAGGGGGAAAAGAGAATGGGAAAAGTTAGAGGAAAGAATAGGGAGAATAGAAATAAAGGTGGAGGGAAAAAAGGAAGAGGCAGGA
>NW_022639787.1:47327-48119 GCF_010583005.1 Odontomachus brunneus | reverse complement strand
GGGGAAAAGAGAATGGGAAAAGTTAGAGGAAAGAATAGGGAGAATAGAAATAAAGATGGAAGGAAAAAAGGAAGAGGCAGGAAAGAGGAAGGTAGGAGGTTGGGGAGAGAAATTAGAGGAGTTGGAAAAGAAAATGGAAAGAATTGAAAAGGAAAGAAGAAGGGATAATATCATCGTGAAAGGAATTGTGCTGGAAAAGGGGAAAGAAATAGAGCATGTGGAGAAAATTTTAAAGGGGATTGTGGAGGATGTGAGGGTGAGAGAGGTGAGGAGGTTGAAAATGGGGAAGGAAGAATGGGGAGACATGGCAATAGTAAGGCTGGGCAGTGAGGAGGAGAGAAAGAGAGTGTTAAGTGGGAAAGGGAAGCTGAGGGGGGAGAAGTTGTGGATAGAGGAGGATTTAACGTTGAAGGAGAGAAGGTTGAGAGAGAGAGATGGAGATTGAGGAGTATAGCAAGGGAGGAGGAGGAGAGGGGAAATAGAGTGAAAATAGATGGGGAGAGGATAATAATTAATGGAAAAGCGTGGTATTGGGAAGAGGGAGGGAGAAGGTTGGTGGATTGGAGAGGGAGGGGAAGGAGACAAAAGGAATTAGAGAAGGTTCAGGGGGGGAGGGAAGGCAGGGGGTGGAAGGAGGTAAAATTGGAGAGGGAAGAGAAGGGAAGGGAGAAGGGAAGGCAGGAGAAGGGGACGAGGTAGGAGAAGGAAGGGATAAGGAGAAGACGGGGAAGGAAGTGGTGGTGGAGTTAAGAGGGGAAGGTAAGGGAGAGGAAGTATTTAAAGTAGTGTTTT
>NW_022639787.1:47142-47317 GCF_010583005.1 Odontomachus brunneus | reverse complement strand
AGGGATATGAAGAAGACGGAGAAGAGAGTGGAGCTGGAGTTCAGAGGGTAAGGTAAGGGAGTGGAAGTATTGAAAATAGTATTTTGGAATGTGGCAGGATTGGGGAATAAGGGTAGGGATTTTTGGAAGGAGACGGAGGGATGGGATATAATAGTATTTAGTGAAACATGGCTGG
>NW_022639787.1:45089-46929 GCF_010583005.1 Odontomachus brunneus | reverse complement strand
AGAGGTAGGAGGGGAAAGATGGAGGGTGGTGGGGGTCTACGTGAAGGGGGATATTGAAGAGAAGATGAGTGTTTTAAGAAGTTGGATGGAGGGGAGGGAAGAGGGAGTGAGTACGATTATAGGAGGGGATTTTAATGCGAGGACAGGGGAGGAGGGTGGAGGGATAAGGAAGGAAGAATGGGAGGATAGGGGAGGGGGGAGGAGGTCAAAAGATAAAAAAGTGAATAAGGAGGGGAATATGGTATTGGGGACGATTGAGGAGGTGGGGTGGGAAATTTTTAATGGAGGGTTGGAGGGAGATATGGAAGGTGAGTGGACGTATACGGGAGGGAGAGGGGAGACGGTAATAGATTTAGTGTTGGGGAACGGGGAGGTGAGGAGGAAGATAGAGAGGTTGGAGGTGGGGGACAATGTAGACTCGGATCATCACCCAATAGTAGTTTGGATAAGA
The DNA here is from genome assembly GCF_010583005.1 of Odontomachus brunneus. Taxonomy (NCBI): domain Eukaryota; kingdom Metazoa; phylum Arthropoda; class Insecta; order Hymenoptera; family Formicidae; genus Odontomachus; species Odontomachus brunneus. Next base: position 46,478 of record NW_022639787.1, on the reverse strand, counting down.
AGTAAATGATGGGAAGGGAAGAAGGAGGAGAGGAGGGGAGGGAAAGGTAAGGGATGGAAATGGTCGGGGGAGGGGAAAGAGATATTTAGGGTGAGAATGGAGGATATAAGGGTAGGCAATGAGGAGGTAGGGAAGATGTGGGAGGAGATGAGAGGAAAGGTGCAAAGGATATTGAAAGAGGGGGGGGAGAGGGGATAGGGAAATAAAGAAAGGGTGGTGGGATGAAGAGTGTGTAGAAGGGAAAAGAAATGTAAGAGGGGAATTAAGGAAGTGGAGGAAGGGTGAGGGGGATGGAACAAGTTATAGGGAAGAGAAAGGGAGTTATAAAAGGTTATTGGAGAGGAAGAAGAGAGAGGAGAATGAAAGATGGGAAGAGGAGATGAAGTTGATAAAAACGGAAGGACAAGTGTGGGAAGTGGTGAGAAAGGAGAGGGGAAGAAGGAGGGGAGGAAATGGGGGGTTGGGAATAGAGAGATGGGAAAAATATTGTAAGGGACTGTTGGGAGGAGTGAAGTAGGTATTATAGGCGATTTCTAACTCAGGTCCTCCGATGGGGGGTGAGGGGCGGGAGGGTATGCCGTCACCGTGGGGGGTATGACGTCACGGGGGGAGGGGGTATGACGTCACCGCGGGCGAGGGGGGTATGACGTCACGCGGGGGGTATGACGTCACAGGGGGGGTATGACGTCACCGCGGGCGAGGGGGTATGACGTCACGGGGGGTGACGTTACCGCGGGGGAGGGGGTTATCATCGGTCGGTAATTGGGGGGGGCATACCGATATTACCGACGGTCGGTAATTTTTACCGATATTATATAACATTTAATTTTTTTACCAACATATAATTTTTACCAACATATAATTACCGATAATACCAACGATCGTTAATTTATTACCGATATTATATACCAACATTTAATTTTTTACCAACATATATATTCTTTACATAATTTTTACTGTCATCTTTATACCTATCTTTAAAATACTACATAATATCGATGATCGGTAATTACCGATATAATTTTTTCTATCTGCTTTCGATAGATCATTTTACCGATCTGCGGCGGTTTTCGCGGCGGTTTCCGCGGCGGATTTAGCGGCGGTTTCCGCGGCGGATTTTGCGGCGTTTTCCGCGCCGCCCCGCGCATTTCGCAGCGTGATTTTTAGTCACAACTTCAAACTCTAATATTCTGCACTCGTATGCATTCGACAATTAGATGTGCAGCAAATGTGACACATGAGATTCTTATTACTAATGAGCACGTACACTGTGCCCCCGCGACAAGATTTTGCGTGTTATACATCATGGATAATATGTTATATAAAAACGGTAAAGAAATGGTAACGTAAACGGTAAAAAAACGGTAACGTAAACGGTAAAGAAACGGT